>NW_028261388.1:78446420-78623920 GCF_051295495.1 Thamnophis sirtalis
AAAACAGAAAAAAAAGAAACAGATCCACACAAACCAAGAGGGTTTCATTCATCCTGGTTAAAGGCTTAGAAGAAGAGTCAAGTCTTAACAACTGTTCTAAACAACAGCAGAGTGGAGGTCATCTGGATCTCATGGGGTAGTTCATTCCAAAAAAGGGGGGAATTGGTATAAAATAAGGCATCTTTCTAGAACCTTGATAGTTTCCATTGTTCAATTGGGTTGCCACCCCTGTAAGATCAAATCAGTCAGGCAGATACTATTGGAAACAGGTGGTCCCTCAAGTATGCCATGCAGAGTTTTATAGATAACAAACAGCAACTTGAATCACACCTGAAAGCAAATGGGCACACATCTTATTCTAATTCTAATTCTTATTCTAATATCTATTTCCTATTCACATTTAGCAAATAAATGTCTGGGACATGGTGTTGGACTGTGGTACCAAAAAAATGTAAAATACTTTTATAAAATAAGTGATGTTATCAGGAAACACTGCCTAGCTGTTGTGGCCCAGCAGGAGCCGTTGGAGCTGCCACCAGACTCCGAAAGCGAGGGACCCTATGAGTCAGCTCTGGAGGATGTGGAGGACTCTGGACAGGGTTCCGACTCCGAGCAGGGCGCAGAGAGGCTGGTTGGCCACCAGGAGGCGCCTGAGCCTTGGAGCAGTGGGGAGGAGACAAGGGAGTGTGATCCTGATGTCATGCATTGAAGCAGTGGGGAGGATACAAGGGAGTTGGTCCTGGATGCCCGGCAATGGAGGGCTAATAGGCATAAAGAACAGTTACACAGTTACAGGAGATAATTGAACTCAGCTGGTGGTAATTAGGCTCCTCTCAAGACTATAAAAGGAATGACTTTCCACACGCTCATTGCAGGAATCAACGTATTTACTAGAGCTGGAGAACTTTTGTGGCTAGCTTGGCAGGCTGGATTGCTGCCAAGGTTAGTCTGTGCTGGATTGCTGCCAATGTCTAATCTGTGCTGGATTGCTGCCAAGGTCTAGTCTCTGTGTTAATAAATCCTTGAAGTATCTTTGTCTCAGCGTGCTTTGGTGTAGGAAGAGGGGGGTCAGAACACTAGCCCTACTTCCTGTAGCTATGGTATTGGTCAGTTTTGAGTGGGGAGCCATATAAAGTATGTACAATATACATATACTATGTCTATGGAAAAGGCACTCCTGTCCTAATCAAGATAATTGCTCAGTGAAGGAACTGCTAGATGTACAATTTCTGCCATGCTGGCTAAATATGGAGCTATTGTGCAGTGCCTGTGGAATTCTGGGAGTTGAAGTTCACACATCTTAAAGTTGCTAAGGTTGAGAAAAAACTGATTTAGACTGTATCAAAGACTGGCAGAGTGACATAATGTTTGGCTCTGCCTGACAGTTCTTATTTCAATTCCTCCTGTCTAGAATCTCAGCAAAAAACATGATGAATTGTAGAGCTGGAGGGAATCACAATAAAGAGCATAATATAAAAGAATAAAACCAAAGGGGTTTCAATAGTTGTATGATTTGCAGAATAACTTTGGCAATAATATCAAGGTAATAAAAAGAGGAGTTTTGACTTTGAAATATGTATGATACATGCTTGCATTTTTGTTTAGTCTCCAAATGAGCATTTGATGTTTCTGATTATAAGTTTCATCTATTCTGTCCTATTGATTCACTGAACCAGAATGTGTTTTTTTTTTGTTTTGGATTAGCATTCTATGTGAATTAAGCTACTGTAAATTATGGTTTATGACTAAGCATAGTGATTTATTAAAAAAACATGATTCAGAGCATTGCAGAGCAGAAAAATTCTCCTGTGTGTTTTCCCTACCACTTCTCATTTAGTTTGATGAAATGAGAATTTGCATTCAGAATTTCTTCAAAAACATAATTTTGCTTGATTGAGTAATAAATTTTCATGGTTGAAGTGCTATGTTCTTGCAGTTTCAGTTATTAGGTGTCTAAGGCAAATGAGCCAATTGTAGCTTTAAAAAAAAAAGAGAAATTTGCTCCAGAATGTGCATAGCATACTACCTTGCTGCTAATCATTAAAGCAGCTGTCTTTTTTCCTTTTAATATTCCTTATTATTTATTTACTTATTTACTTATTTACTTATTTACTTATTTACTTATTTACTTATTTACTTATTTACTTATTTACTTATTTACTTATTTACTTATTTACTTATTTACTTATATACTTATTTACTTATTTACTTATTTATTATCTATCATCTATCTATCTATCTATCTATCTATCTATCTATCTATCTACCTACCTACCTACCTACCTACCTACCTACCTACCTACCTACCTACCTACCTATTTATTTATTTATTTATTTATTTATTTATTTATTTATTTATTTATTTATAAAAGTTATTTATGAAATGTATTGACCACCCATCTTACCACAGAGAAATTCTGGGCAGATATGAGCTTAAAAAAATGATGTCTCCTTTAAGAGTCACATTAACTTTATACTCATTAAAGCCACCTTTAAAGGCTTATACCTTTGAAGATAATAGGTGTGGCATCATGATCAAAGACCTTTTTGTATATCCTGTATTTGTGATGTTGACTTTTTCAAGTTCTCCCTCCCCTTTTTTGCTGGCTTATGTAGAACCGTGAAAAATGACAAGCTGCTTTAATGAATAGTAGTGTGCTGCTGTGTTGGTACTTAGGAAGACAGTTATTTGTAGTAGCTTGTTTGAGAAGTATGGCAGCCATGGAAGCTTCAGAGTACAGTAATAAAAACAAAGTATCACCAAGAAGAAACTAAGGTGAAAACGCAATTAAGAGAAATGTTAAAGTCATTCTCAAGCAGCTGGAAAAGAAGGTAGAAAAAGAAGCTGCTATTGTAGGGGAAGGAAATGTTTCAGAAATTGTAAGGCAGAAACCCAATCATAATACACCAAAAAGAAAACTTGAGTATAGATATCTTTTGAGCTTAAATCTTCAAATCCCACAGAGTGATTTCTATAAATCTGACAAATGTACTTTCTCTGGTTTTTTGGCACAAAATGATACTTTCAAATGCTGCAACCAAGTAAAGTGGTTTTGTTGAATTCCAATGTGCAACAAATGCTCTGTGCAGTAGGGCTCAACCGTTCAAAAGGAGAACATAATTATATCAAAATAAATTGACCATCCTTTTGGCAGACCCTGTTCTTTCAAGGATTCTGCAGCAAAATAAGAATTACAGTAGATGGCAGTAGTCAGGTTGAGCATCTTAGGACATGCTGGTCTGTCAAAGAATTCTGAGCTCTTTGGCCAAAGATTTTTTTTCAGTTGAGGTATCTAAAGTCCAGAAATACAGAGCTTAGAAATTGTGTGAAAGCCATGAATTTAAGAGCAGCAGCTGACAGTCAAGCAATTATACGCAGAAAGACATATTGAAAAAACCCTTTGCTTTGAATGTATTTTAGTATTGGAATAATAGAACCTATTTAAATCTATTTCTTTAATTGCTTTTTAATGCTCATTTTAATTTGTTAATTATATGTTTTATTATTCACCGGTATGAGCAGTTCGTTTAGGGAGAGTATAGCTTTTAATAAATAAAATGACATCATATACATGCACATTGAGGAAAAGAAAATAAATATGCGTGAATGAAACATTGTATAGCTGACAAGATATCAAGATATCGTTTGTTTTTCTTAAGGGAGTTGAAACTCAACATATCTAGAATGCAACAAGGTGAAAATAACAGTCCAGGTCATACTCAGATTGATCTGAACCATTCCTAATTTACCTCACAAACTGTGCTTGAGATAAAATTAGGGGAGACTTTAGGCTACCTTGACCTGTTGAGAAAGACAAACTAGAACAAATTAACCAACAAATGCTACATTTAACATAACTTAACATTTTATCAGAATTTGTGTGTGCGCCCACACATGCTTTTGGACATAGCGGGATGCCTCTATGTTGGACATAGTGGCAGGGCTTTTGGACACCCCGGCACTGTGTCCGACATAGAGCCGGGACGCCTCTATGGCGGACACAGCGGCAGGGCTTTTGGATGCCCTGCTGCTGTGTCTGACATAGAGCCGGGACACCTCTGTGGTGGACACAGTGCCGGGGCTTTTGGATGCCCCGGCGCTGTGTCTGACATAGAGCCGGGACGCCTCTATGGCAGACACAGCACCGAGGCTTCCAAAAGCCCTGCCGCTGTGTTCGACATAGGGCAGCTTTTGCCCGCTTGCCTCACCAGCCATAAACCTCACCGCACGTCACTGAACTGAGAAGCCTTGAGATATGTCAAATGTTCAAAGAGAAAAGACAAAAACAATGTTTCCAAGCCTCCAGCCTCTAAGTGGCAGTGTTACTTTTTTTCCCCTCTGCTTTTACATCCCTCTTTGTGTTCCAAACTTAAGGAGAAAAGTTCTTAAAAGAAAAACAATCCAATCAAGCATTGTACAAAAAAAGAATTTTTTAATCCATAAGTATGAAAAAAAAAGAATAAAAAGTAGAAGAAGAAAAATTAACCAATCCAATTTAAAAAGTAGGAAACATTTGTAAAAATTCCATCAGTGATATCATATCTGCCTTCATGAACTAATACTTCAAGTTCACCCTGTTTGTTCCCTAAACTTTGAGTATAGGCATTTTATTCCTTTATGAGTCAGGTATGTTCCTTATATTTCGATTTCCATCCTTTCCGTCCCTCTACTTTATTATGATTTTTTAAATTTCTTATTTCTCTTTACTCCCTACCTCCTTAGGTGATTGGTTATCTAGTGGCTTTTGCTTGGAATTACATTCTAAAAGTAGTGAAGATTGGTCCCCTCCACCCTCAATTTTAGTTTAAAGCCCTTTTGATAAGATGAGCCAGTCATTTTCTGAAAATATTCTTTCCAGTGCTTGTGAGGTACAGTCCATCCCTTTGTCAGTAGCCCTTCATGAAGATGAAGAGCCACTCATCTCTCCTTCCTATTTAAATCTTTTTGCTGAATTACAAAACTGCCTGTTCTATTAATCTCCAATGACCTTGTTGTAGACATGGCTACAGAATGGCACTACAGGCATCTGCTTTCCCAAAAGGTTATTTTCTAGGCCATTTGTGCATTCTATTCCAATCCTTGTCAGAAATTACTGCTTGTAGATTGACCGATGACATTCATATTTCTATTTATCTCACATATTTTTCACTGCTGAAAATTGGGTGATGTTAATTTAAATTAAGGAGGAAAACATCCACTTTGAAGGTCTATCCAGTGAAGTTGGGAAAAATGCAAAGCTTCATTAGAAGTAGCCTTTTCTTAGATTTTTTTTTAATCTCTCCTTTTCTCCAGCACTTATGCAAACTGTCCTCTTTCCTATAGGTAAGGGTTGTGGCCCAGCAGGTGCCGTTGGAGCTGCCACCAGACTTTGACAGCGAGGGGCCCTCTGAGTTGGTTCTGGAGGAGGTGGAGGACCCTGGACCCTTGACTCCTGCAAAAGGAGCGTGTGCACAAGCATTCCTCTTATAGTCTTGAGAGGAGCCTAATTACCACCAGCTGAGTGCAATTACCTCTTGTACCTGCGCAACTGTTCCGACACCTATTAGCTCTTTGGTGCTGGGCATCCAGGAACAACTCACTGCTGACGTCAGGATCACTCTCCCTCGTCTCCTCCCCACTGGTCCAAGGCTCAGGCGCCTCCTGGTGGCCAACCAGCTTCTCTGTGCCCTGCTCAGAGTCGGAACCCTGTCCAGGGTCCTCCACATCCGCCAGAGCCGACTCAGAGGGCCCCTCGCTGTCGGAGTCTGGTGGCAGCTCCAACGGCTTCTGCTGGGCCACAACAGGTAGGTGTGTCACTTTTTCTTAAAACTGTGAAAATTGTATATATTTGAAAAGAAAGCATTTGGAGGCACACACATTAACATTCTCGTTCTCCTATCTTCTTCTTTGGATCAGATGGACAGTTGATACTTTCCTGAAATACTTCCATAAAAGCATGCATTAAAGGTCAGTCAGCACTGAGACTCTCATAATTTGATCAAGAAAGCTGATGTAGCAAATATGTAGAAATGCATAGCAATCTGACACTTTTTTTTGGATTTGGATAGAGACAGTTGCCATTCTTCTACTTGCTCTGCATGATGGTTAAAATATTCACAGTGAAATTAAAAACGAAATTCATGCAACCTATCCGGCTGTAGTGAAGTAAAAATTTAAAAACTAGAAGCACTTGGGAAGCACATATATATCTGACTCTTCACTCCCTTCCTGTTTTTAGTTCTATCTGTTAGTACTCTGTAAGCAGCCCAGAAGTCATTGAATCTATGAGTGTTTTGCAGCCATCTGATTCAATTTGCCGCTTTGAAATTGGCTCCTGCTTAGATTTGCAAATCTGCTTTGATGGGGTGATTTGATTGAAGTTTTGTCAAATTGAAGTACACCTTTGAAACTTTGCAGAGTCCTACCATCTGATCCCCAGCCTTAATAAATTTTGGAGAAGTTTCAAAAATGACAGAGACATGTTCAAAAAAGCAGGCTATAACTGCAAGCATTATTAGTTAGGAACTGTCCTTGGCTTGATCTCTTTGTGCTTTCTTGATTGTCCATCTTGTCTGGTTCAGCAGGGACACTGCCAGGCTCATCAAGAAAATAATTTCGGTCAATTCTCCATGCAGAGGTGAAAGCAGTAGGAAGACAAGGATCAAAGAGCACTTTACTGCTTTGCAAATCAGTTGCCTCCAGGGTCTGCTTCCTGCTCAGTATTCAGTGTGTAATTCTTCTAGGATGCAGAGGTGCACCACAGTTCTGCTGGTATTAGTTACATGTACTGTCTAGCAAGCTAGGATTAAAAATGTCCCCGTGTTTTCTCCTTCAAAATAATATGCACATGACTATACGGCATTTGAAATTATTTTGGTTTTTACTTGTGATTCCGTGGATATGACTAGTTGCCAAATACATCAGTAGCTATTGTGTGCTATCAAGTCAATCAAAATGTTGCAATTTAAATGACATAAGAACATCAGATGACATAAAAATGACGTTAAGACAATAAACAGTCCAGCAGTTAATCTCATAGTGAACAAACTGTAATAGCTGTTTTGCACCTGTCTTTCGCAGTACTCTTTTCAAATTTGGATAGTGTCCCCTTTGTAAACAAATTACTAGTCTACATAGATAGATTACCTATCTAGAATCTCTAATCTGTGCTCTTCAAGCAGAAATTAGGTGCCCAATTTGGCCATTCCACACTATGGAGATGCCACGCTATCAGCCCCCTCTACTGCAAAGATCCTGCAGGAGAAGAGCAATCTGGACAATCATGAGATCTGGCAGGGTGAGAGCTGTGAACTATAAACACAAAGCTTTTGCTGTGACCCAGCATAACAGATATAGCGCACTTGCTGACTTTAATGGGGGCACTAAAGAGACAGGTCAAGGTAGTTGTGA
Organism: Thamnophis sirtalis; assembly: GCF_051295495.1. Classification (NCBI taxonomy): domain Eukaryota; kingdom Metazoa; phylum Chordata; class Lepidosauria; order Squamata; family Natricidae; genus Thamnophis; species Thamnophis sirtalis. The sequence continues at coordinate 78,453,811 of NW_028261388.1, forward strand.
TAATGGTGACTCAAATAAGCAGGGGATCATGGTCCAAAATGAAGAACTTTCTTTGGAAAGGCGAAATGGGGACCCAGGTATCACACATCAGTCGCACAAGAAGATCAAGGTATGTAAAAAGAGAAGTCATCTTGTGGTTGGTGATTCAATCGTAAAGGATGTAAATTTAGGAAAGGATATGGAGGTTTTAAAAGAGGTCAGGTGTCTGCCAGGTGCTACTGCCAGCAGAGACAAGAAGTGTATTCTTAAGATAGTCAAGAATGCAAGTAAGGACTGTGACGTTACTGCTATTATACATCTTGGCACAAATGAACTGTTCCAAAAACAAGAAAAAGGTTAAGGAAACAATTGGTCCATTGCTGGGAGAAAGTGGCAAGAAGGTGACAAGCAACAGGGAGAAAGCAGAACTATTTAACTCATTTTTTGCATCTGTCTTTACACAAAGGGATAAAACAGTCCAACCTATCAAAAATAACACTACAAAAATCAGAGTAGGAACACAAATTGAAATAGGGAAGAAAATGGTAAGTGAGCACCTGTCTACCCTAGATCAAATCACCAGGACCGGACGGATTACACCCCAGGGTTCTGAAGGAACTGGCAGATGAGATCTCAGAAAGGGAAGCCTCCGTAGGGTGAAAAACAGCCTCAAAAGGAGGCCAAAATCACTGGCCAGCCCGTGCATGTGCACTGGCCAGCTGACAAGGCAATGCCTCGTGTCCCCTGACAAATGGTTCTGCAGGCCACCTGTGGCACGCGTGCCATAGGTTCACCATCACGGATATAAGCAATACAATTCAGCTTGAACAACTGAAACTTTTGAGGGGGAAAAACAATAAAAAACTTACAATAATGTGGTTGCATAAAGACACACATCCTCAAGTTAACAGTTAACATCACTATTGTTCTTATTTATTCATTAATTTGGCGGGGACATCCAATTCTTAATAATGTCACTGTTGTGTCATATTTTCTCCACTTGATTGTCTTCACTGTGTTCCATACCCAATGACTTGAAAATTGTTTTGTACACATAGTTTTCTGTTGTGACTCAGCAGCAGTCTTCTGTGAGTCTTTTCAGGATGCAAGATTAACTATGCAGCTGGGGCTCGTTAGGGGTATGTTCTGGGGATAAAAGGACGGATGGTGCCATGCCCTGGTTGCAGGAGTCAACGTTCCTTGGTTCGTTCAACATTGATTGATCATCGGTCGTGGTTTATGTAAGATACACTTGGATAAGTGCTTTGTTTTTCTGTAACCCTGATTCGTAGAGACTTTGGAAGAAGTGCTTTGCTTTCGATTTGTTCAACTTGTGTTGCCGTAAGAAAGATTTGTTTTTCATTCCGTTATTTTCAGGCAGAGACTGTAATTAGGTTTATTTTGGGCTCAAAGCCAGCCTGAGCTGAGAACTGATAAACAGAGTTCCTTTTAAGTTGTTTGCCAGTCGTCTGTTTAACGAGCGGAGACGGGGGGACAGAACAGTTTTCTTAGTAAGAACATGGAAGCATTGCAATATATGGGCAGATGTCAGTGATCTGCACATTTGCTTCTTGCTTTTCCACGGGTAAATTGTAGCAGCTTACTTGCCATTCCCACATATTGCCATGAGATGGTCTGTTTTTGGACTATAAAGACAGAACAACTATTCTGTTTTTCCCCTCTTTAACAGATTTTATTTTGTAAAGAAAAAAAAAGACATGTAATTACTAAAGGAAAAATCATGGGTTGAACAAGGACTTGTCTAAAATTTGATGGAGGGATCAAGGCAATTACATAGTAAAAGCCTTATGGGTAAGCAGTGCAAATTTAAATAAAAGAAATTATTCTTCTATAACAGTTCAAGAAGACTGAGTGGGAGGATTTCCCTACCCAAGGATCAGAACTGGCTCTTTCAGTAACTATTGCTGATTCTTTAGAGGGTTTATATTTTCTCAAGATACGAAGGTGGGGAGGAAATATATTTTGATAATAGGCTGTTTGGTAATTCTTAGAAGAACATAAGAAGGATTTCTCCTCATGCTAATTCCCACTTACACAAAATGTAACCCTTGGTTGTTTGATTTATTCCTCTCCCTCCTTCCCCTCCTCCGTCTTTCTTTTATGCCTTTGAATGAAACACCCTTTTACTGCAAGTCATGACTTTTTGCAGTACAGAAAAGCTTCCTTTTAATATGCAGATTGGGTCTTTCTTAGCATTTCCTTCTAAATCAAAGGCATTCATAACAAACTCAAGACCACAGCTTTATTTTCAAATAAGATTATTAAAACTCCGGCTACTCCAAGTGAGAGATAGCAGGGAGCATTGTTTCTCTGTGTAGAACAACTTTATTTCCATATCATCTAGGAAACTCGGCCAAAACTAATTCTCTTATATGAATGCTGCAGCAGTTTGCAGAATGTTTCATGACATTGTAGTAACTTCCTCCAAAGCTACAAAAAAGCAATTGATGGAACAAGAGATCCCTTGTATCATTGACTACCCAGCATTATCTTGCATCCATAATATAGGAAAAGCTATTCATAGCCGTTCACTTGACAGAAACTTTGAATCAACTGCAGCTGTTTGAGCAATTACTCTGGGCTTGCTATAGCAATTTGTTATTAGTATGAATCAGGGGTGGGTTTCTCGCCCCGTTCCAACCGGTTCGGTTGGAACGGGGCCGGCGGCGTCCTCATGCACGCGCGCGGTGCACACATGCGTACTAGTGTCTGTGAGAGGCTCCAGCTGTTCCTGGAGGATCGTGCAGGCGCTGTATGCGTCCTGCGCATGCGTGGAAGCGCAGAACTCATCAAAACCGGGTAAGGAGCGCGGCGGGCGGGTGGGCCCTTCACCATTCCCGGAAGTTACTTACTTCCGGGTTCGCCGACCAACCGGTTCGCAGGGACCGCCGCGAACCGGTTGAAACCCACCCCTGGTATGAATCAAATATTCCCAGTGGGATAGGAAAAAACAACAACAGTTGATTCTGAAAGAGTGGAGTCCTGCTTATTTTCTAGGTTGGAGGATTAACCTTAATGATTCTGTGGAAAGTTATCATCTAGCCCTCTCCCAGAAAAATGAAATATCCTAGGAAATATTGAAAAGGCAGAATATTTATCTGGATATGAATAGCAATAGCAATAGCAGTTAGACTTATATACCGCTTCATAGGGCTTTCAGCCCTCTCTAAGCGGTTTACAGAGTCAGCATATTGCCCCCAACAACAATCCGGGTCCTCATTTTACCCACCTCGGAAGGATGGAAGGCTGAGTCAACCCTGAGCCGGTGAGATTTGAACAGCCGAACTGCAGAACTGCAGTCAGCTGAAGTAGCCTGCAGTGCTGCATTTAACCACTGTGCCACCTCGGCTCTAAAGAAACATGTTTTAAAAGACAGAATAGTTGCCTGTAGCTTCCTGCCCATCCCCACTTTGTCAATGGGCCATTAAGGCCAAGCTAGTCCACTTTTACATAATAAAGACTTCTCCACTGCAGCTGCAGGGGGAAGGGATTAAGGAATTTTACCCAACTGACCACATGGCATCTGAGAATTCATCTATACCTGGATTCAAAACACAGCCTATAGAGTTGCCCCTGCATGGCCCCATGGGAGTCTGACAACCAATCAGAATACATTGCTTACACAGGAACAGGAAACAGAGAGGTGGGACTGAACAGGTTATAAAAAGCCTAGCAAGCCCCTCCCTCAGCCCTTCTCTTCTTCTCCACCAACATCGAAGCATATTCAGGGCTCAAGCCTTGTGGTCCTGTCCAACAATAAACCATCTTTCGAAGCAGCCTCCATGTCTCCAGTGTCTTTTTCCCCACTTGGAGCCGAACCAAGAAGGACATTTCTTTCCTCAATTCCACGACTCATGCTCTTCAGCAATGGATAATATTAATCTGAGCTGGAGAAAGATTTTTTTTTTTTTGCATCTAAAATTTGCCCTTTTCTCACCCGTGTCACGTTTTGTTTTCAATATGATTGAAAATACATTATCCTTGATGAGGTTATAAATATATCACCAGCCAAGGCATAAAAAAATATTTGGGACTAAAGAGGAAGAAAGAACTTACCTTTGGCTTCTACAGTAAGGCATAATTAGAAGTAGTGAATTACTGTTGATTATGCTGATGTTAAGGAATTTGGATGCAGACTCTTGCAAAGGCTTTGGATGACATCATCATCACACCAATGCAAGAGATCTGTAATTGGAGCTGTAAAATAATCAAGGTCTTTCTTTGTGGATTTTTAGAGAACTCCGAGGTTTCTATAACTTGGTGACTAAGTAAATAGGTATGAATAGGGGCAGGCTACTTCACATTTGTGTATTCAAATAGTTTGGGTACACTTCGTTCTATGATTCATTTTTTTACAAGGCTCTTTCTCAGACAATGGGATTTTTTTGGGGGGGTGAAAGACCTTATAACACAGAAAGCAGTAAAGTGCTATGCAGAATTCATGATATCCAGGAGCCCTGTCACTGTTTCGTCACTTATAGAGAATAACATGTCATCCATACATATATACATACCTGTTGTGGCCCAGCAGGAGCCGTTGGAGCTGCCACCAGACTCCGACAGCGAGGGGCCTTATGAGTCGGCTTTGAGGATGTGGAGGACCCTGGACAGGGTTCCGACTCAGAGCAGGGCGCAGAGAGGCTGGTTGGCCACCAGGAGGTGCCTGAGCCTTGGACCAGTGGGGAGGAGACAAGGGAGAGTGATCCGGATGTCAGCAGTGGGGAGGAGCCAAGGGAGTTGTTCCTAGATAAGGAACAGTTACACAATTACAGGAGGTAATTGCACTCAGCTGGTGGTAATTAGGCTCCTCTCCAGACTATAAAAGGACTGCTTGTGCACACACCCCTTTTGCAGAAGTCAATGCAATGTTGGAGAACATTACTGTGAGCTTGGCAGGCTGGATTGCTGTCAAGCCTTATCTATACTGGATTGCTGCCCAAGCTTGTCTGTGCCGGTTTGCTGCCAAGGACCTCTCTGTCTGTTAATTAAATGCCGTAACTTATCTTTGGCTCAGAGTGTGTTGGTATGGGACGAGGGTGGTCAGAACAATACCAAGGGTATAATAGTCACAACAGATGCACCTTCCATCATTTTAGCATATGACAAGACAACCCATGAGAGTTTGGTCTAGTGATTAAGGCACCAGGCTAGAAAGTTGGAGACTCTGAGTTCTAGCCATGATCTTAGCCATGAAAACTAGCTGAGTAACCTTGGGCTAGTCTCCCTCCCTCTCTCTCTCCCTCCCCCTCCCTCTCCCACAGCTCAATTCACTTCACAGAGTGGTTGTTGTGGGGAAAATAGAAGGAATGTATTCGACATGTTTGCCATCTTGAGTTATTTGTAAAAGTAATAAAACTGGGATAAAAATAAAATAATAAAATATTTTGTTTCCTAAGCAGAGAAACAGAACAATCAAGGTGGGCAAAAAAAGCAGTGGGAGTAGGAGCTACTTTCAACTTCCTGCCAGCTTTCTCGATGAGTTTCCTTGTGCGAATCTGACAGAGGGAGCATCAGAAATCTCTTTTTCTTCCTTCGCTTCCCTTCCTAGCAGGTAGCTAAGTGTCGGTTGCCAGGTGGAGGAGAGAGCAAGGGATTACAAGACAATTGAAAGTAAAGAACTCATGGCCACAGCACCCACTAGTAGCACTTAAGCATCCACAACATGCCCAAATTTCAATCCCTCAGAAGTCATAGGTGCTGGATTTTGAACATTCTGTAAATTAGCCCATTTGAAGTAACTTGATTCAAAAATTGTCCTAGGATGCACTATTTGGCCCAGTTAAAGGTCATGACAATGAGAATTTCAGTAGTATTATAAATAACAGTTGATGTGCAAAAGTATTTTCATTCCCATTAAGAGTTACTAATTCAATGGTCTTTCCATGCTTTTTTAACAGAAAGTAGCCTAGAACATGCTTCTTAGCATCATCACAGAAATAGCATCTATACCTAAATTATAACTGAGATTGATAAATTCTGCTCAGACGTTTCCAAAGAATTTGAGAGGAAATCAAGATACCCATGTTAGCAGTTAGAAACAATGGTTTTTTTGCACCCTACAAAATTAAAATGTTTATTCATTGCACTTGAGGATATTACAATCCCTGATATGGTTCAGATCCCATTCAAATAGTTAGATATTCTAAATTAACAGAATTCACAATTCTTAAAATCTTTGCTAATTATAATGCTCTTAATCTAAGAATTTAGGTACTTTGTAAGCCCAGTGTATTTTTATTGGCAGAGGGAAGGCCAAATCATTCTGGTGGCATGGGAGGGAAATAGAAAATAAGTGTCTGTTCCTCTCTTAAGGCTAATGCTTTTAGTTACAATTGGTGTTGATATTCAATTTCTTATACACAGAGATGGCATTACATTTCTTATACATGTACCTACTTGGAAAATATTATAAAAATATTATTTTGTATGGCTTTTTGACTGCCAATATTTTCTTGGTACCTATGAATATAGTATCTATCCTTTGATAGATACTGTGACGTAAAATACTTGTTTCAGCCAATTTTTGGAGTATGGTATGGAATGTAACAAGAGTTGTAACAGAATCTACAAGTTAAACCCCATAATATGACCTCATTGTAGAAAAACTTATTTTCTGAGGTTTTTTTAATGGTGGTCCTTTGAGAGAGATAAAAGGGAAAGAAACTGGGCCTGCTGGCTCATCCCTGGCTGCAACAATACTCTGAAACACACACACACAAACACAAACACACACTCTGTATCTTTTCATTCAAGAGTATTGCGAAAAAGATAGCATCTTTTAAAGCAGGGTGTCAAACTCGGTTTAATTGAGGGCCGCATCAGGGTTTTGTTTGACTTCGGGGACTGGTGTGGGCGTGGCCAGGGTGGGCATGGCTAGGATGACATCACTTGTGTCGGGGGCGCCTGTGGTGGCCTGAGCACTGTGCTCTGTTTTCAGCTGTGCCAACCTCGTCACCCTCAGCCAGCGAAAACGGAGTGTGGGAGGGTTGTGCGCAGCGCTCACAAGCTCTGCTTTCACTGGCAGAGGTACCATGGGCCGGTCCTTCACTGTTTCCAGGGCTGCCCCATGGGCCAGATCTAAGCACCATGTGGGCTGGACCCTAACCCTACCCCCCGGGCCTTGAATTTGATACCCCTGTTCTAAAGCCTTAGACCCTTTATTTTTTTTCTGACAGCTGGATCTTACCCATTCTGGTTGCTTTTCTTGTCCAACTTTTCAGAAAGACTCATTCTGGTCCTCCACAAGACTTTTGTTTACCTTTGCCTTTAGGCAAATTATGTCTGCTGCTCAGTGGTGGGTTTCAAAAATTGTTCGAACCTACTCTGTGGGTGTGGCCTCCTTTGTGGGAGTGGCTTGCCGCCCATGTGAGCGGATGGGAGTGGCTTGCCACCCATGTGACCGGATATGAAGATGCCGATGACACTTGTCAAAACCACCTTAAATTACTTCACACACAGCACTTGCATGCATAAGAATATGATGCAAACTTATTTTTTAAAAGGCATCTTTGGTTTGCGTTAAAACAACTTCAACACACGCAATGTTCTGATTGCACCACAAACGCAGTAGTCATCCTTACCTGTCACAGAGGCACTGAGTTTTATAAATAGGAGCATGATAGTGTAGAATAATCATATCCAAGGACCAGTGGTGGGTTTCAAAAAATTTTGGAACCTCTTCTGTAAGTGTGGCCTGCTTTCTGGGTCCACTGGTGGAATCTCTTCTAACCGGTTCGGTAGATGTGACGAACCGGTTCTACCGAATAGGTGCGAACTTGTAGGAACCCACCTCTGTTGCTGCTACTGAATATCCTGTTGCAGGAACACCTCCTGACATACAACTTTAAATAAAGCTTATACTGAATGAGGTGAAAGGTCCAGTCAGGTGTGCATTTAATACCATATTCTGCAAAGTTTTGCAAGGCCCAGGTCATTACTTTAGGTAGATTCAAAGCAGAAGGTCTTAACTAATATCATCCTTCAACAGATTTACCTCCAGGAGTATACAGGTCTTTGTGAGGAAAAAGCTGCAGTGCCGTCTGTGTGATATGAGTAAAAAAATAATAATCCCTCAAACTCTGTCTTCAGATAAGATTTAGTCAATAAACTAAGAAAAAGTGAGTTGTCCCAAAAGGCAAAAAGCTGGGTACTATTTTTTTTTTTTAAAGACAAGAAAAGCTATTTCTCTAAGGTAGCTTACTTAGGATATGCATAACATAAGATAAAAGAGAAGCTTTCTATTACTCATAAATATTCAGGTCTTTGTCACATTCTTTTAGCGATGGCAGCAAGAGAGGAATTCATGCTTGATTACTAAGTAAGGCCTTTGGGTAAAGGATCAAATGAAGCACTTGTAAGAGTTCTTGTGCGTTTTTTAATTGAGCTACCTTTCGTTTACAAGACTGAGTTGAAGAGATGAGGCAGAAGAATGTTTTCAGCGCTTTTAGAGAGAAACTCTGTTATGTGCTTTGAACTAAACGAAACTACCAAAGTATTGAATATTATGGAATGGAGAGTCTAGTGTACTTAATCCCATATAAATTCTTTTGTTCAACTGGGCCATAAATTGTATTTTAAGCAACCACCATGCTTTCTTTCTTCCATGGGAAATAAACTTCATATGAATCCCACTTTCCATTGATTGTTCTGGATGGTCTTGGGCAGAAGTTGCAAGTCAGTTGGCATATCAGTTACCCCTGGCATAAATTAATCATTTAAGTACCCTAGGCTGCCCATTAGGATGGAATCGTTTGGATGGAAGGTGAAAGAAAAGTTCTGAAAAATTGTATTTTGCTTGTGATGAAATTGATAAGACTCTACTAATCTTTTAGATATTAGAGTAGGTGAGGTCTTTCCTTCATCCTAGGGCATTGTTGCATATCTATGCCGTTGCTTTTATCTTTTTTACACCCTGCACTAGGGAGGCCTAGTGGGGCAATGGTTAGCCTGCAGTAATGCAGGATAACTCTGCCCATAGTCTGGAGTTTGAACCTGACAGAGCCAAAGATTGACTTAGCCTTCCATCCTTCTGAGGTTGATAAAATGAGGACCCAGATTGTTGGGGGCAATATGCTAACATTATAAACTGCTCAGAGAGTGTTGCAAAGCATTATGGGAGAGTATACAAGTCTAAGTGCAATTGCTATTGCTACGAAGGGTTGTTCTACACAGTACAGCAGGATTTATTAGTAGAAAATCTCTGTATATACTAAAAACACGTACATTGAAACAGTGTTTTCTGTTGATTCTTATTGTATTATTTTTTATCCTTTTGCCATTTTACCTGGCAACGTTTATTTAACTTTTGGGAATTTGTACATCACCAAAACATAGTTTCAATGTTAATATGGTTTAAGTAATATTTTATTCTTGAAATGTCCACTTTTTAAACTTAATATTGCTTCTGATAGTGCAGTTTTGATAGTATTATAATAGTGAAGCCATTTCTTTTCGATCATAAATAGCATCTTAGTAAAACAATGAATTTTTATATTGAGATCTACACAAGTGATCAAGAGTCTAATATGGTTTGCTTTAAAAACCGAACATTTTTACAGTACAGCAAATACATTTTATACATTGTTAAATCCCTCTTTTTTAGGAGCTACTACTTGACTGAAGAAAATGAAGGTGTTTAGTAACATTTCTTCCTTTTGAAAAAAAAAGAGCACAAAGCAAACCAAAATTGGCTAGGTGATGGGAAGGAGGGAAGGACTGGCTTTGCTCACCTAGAACATGGTTTTGGCAATTCATTGGAATCCTAAAATTCCCCGCCGAAAGTCGTTCTTTACATATGTTTGCTACTGCAGGACAAAAATAAGGTGTAGGAAATCAAATGCAAGAAAGCTTTTAAAATGTTTAGACAGGAAAATCAGAAAATACAAATATATCTCAAATGTTAGTGGTTCAAGTGCCCGTCTGATTTATGCCTTTTGAAAAACTTACCTTTTATATACATTTACAATTTTCTCTTGAGTAATCCCAACTCATACATGTATTGGAAATTAGGATTTGCCCATAACAATAAGCTTAGCTAGAATTTGTTTTGCTTAACAACCCATGGTTTATATGGCAACTAAGCACAATATGAAATACCATGGTTCATTTTAATCAAGGCTTATTGTGATGTCCGAGTCCAGAATTCTGGCTTATTTATAAGTTGCTGCTTCTACGTTATCTGTCCAATGAATAAAAGGGCAAGGCAAGAACACTATCTGACTCCTAAAACCCTTTCAAATACATATCCATAAATGCTCACACATACCACTCAGACAAAATCACACCACAAAAATCCCCCAAACATACACCCTATACCAAAACACCTCACAAAAATGAAAGAAACTGATAAAAATGCACAAGACTTCTGAACTATTCAAGAATCTCTCACACATAAACCCAACAAAAATGGCCCATACATAGGAAACCGCCCCCCCAACCTCACATAAACACATGGTGAACCCTGCAGCATCAAAAACAATTCAAACCATGTTTAAGAGACCTGCTGTTTTAGTGTTATTCATGATTTAGCCATTACTTTTTGTTAACAATTTGTTTAATGATCCACTGCTTATGGTTTGTCATACATCCTTATCAGATGTTTTTTTCCAGTCTACACTTGAGGCTAGCTCACTTTGTACTTAGGTCTTAATATTTTTTTTATTCACTAAGCTTAATGAAGATGATTCCTATCTTTGAATCTCCGTCCCTCCACCAAGCCCTTTCAAGCCTTCTCCTTCAATTATTATATCCTTTCAAATAGAGACACAACGTAGTGGAGTAGCTAAATTGTGGGATTAAGACAGGGAGGATTGATCTTGGATCTGCTTCTAACATCTTATCCATTCTTAATAATGGAAACTCACTGGGGTGACCAATGACCAGCCATTTTCTCTCTTATCCCAATCTACCTCACACACCTGTTGTTATAGCAATAGACCAGAGAAGGCAGAGAAATACGTGAATAAAATACTACATTCTCAACTGTTCACAGATTTCACTGCAAAGGGTTTTGAGCCTCAACGATTGATCAAAATCCCAGGATACCACAGGTAGTTTCTACAATGACCTGCACTTGTCCATGAGAAGTGGTGGATGAACTTTTTTGATCTAGTTCTGACCCTTTACAAATTGAGGGCACAGTCTTGGTTACTCGTCCCTAGCCCAAACAATATTCAAGGAAACATTTCATCTTTCAAATTGTTTGTGGGACAATATTCTCACAGGAGGGGGGGGGAAACAAGTCCAGTTTCCAAAACCATTCCTGTCACATTGGCGACTTTCGGTTCTACAGTATATTAGTAGTAGGACAGACACAACAGACTGGAAAAGGATCAGTAATCAAAGATTCAACTAACAGTTGCTTTTGCTACATTTGCGATAATTTCTGAAGTTCTCCTGGAAGACTTCAGGGTGAGATGTTGCGTAGCAGAAATGGAGGGTGCTGTGGATTTAGGGAATTCATATCACTTGCTGCAAGTGTAATATTTGCTGCCCAGTTCTTGCAAGATTTTAAGCAGGCAAATACAGTGTCTGGGCTCCAAACACCCCTTCATTTAAAACAAATATCTGACTATTACACAGAATACTACCAAATGTAGGGATGCGCCATATGCTAAGACTCAAATTTTAATTCAGTAATTTATTACGTTTTTTAAAAGACCAGTAAATCCTGTCTACGGATATGCCCTTCTTTCTGTTGTATCTGCTCTGAGTTAACAACTCAGAAATATTTAGTCACTTAAAGGTCAAAGATTGCAAAAGCGGAAACTGTGACCATAGATTTAAAAATGTGTTTGTTTCTTAAAACAAAATTTAGCCTGAAGCCTAGATAAATGGCATCCTCAAAAGAGTTCCGTCCTGCAGTTCCTATCACTTGATCATCAATTACCAGTTATTAAAATAATTCAGATTAATTTTACAGCATGTGTTAATTGAATTCTACTCTAACTTAACAACAATTGGATACTGAACATCTGATTCTCCTCCCATTTTCTGATCTGCCTCAAATGATTTGGCTAACCAGGGGTTATTGTTCTTTCTCAGGGGCAATGCTGCATCTAAGTTATTGCCAGTGTCAGATAACCTTCACATATGAAGGTGGGTTCCACCACAAAACCGCGGACGACAAAATCACGGTCGACGAAAGCGCGTATGTGACATCATCACAGCGCGACGAAAAAGATCGAAAAATGTAAAAATAAAGCCAAAACCTTACCCTAACCCCCCCAAACCTAACCCTAAACCTAACCCTTAACCTAACCCTAAACCTAACCCTTAACGTAACGAAAAACCTAACGCTAACCCTTAACCTAACGCTAAACGTAACGCTAACGCTCTAAACCTAACCCTAACCCTTAACCTAACCCTTACCTTTATGTGAATCGGCTTGCTGTAATTTAATTTTTATTTCAATTTTTCGATCTTTTTCGTCGCGTTGTGATGACGTCACATACACGATTTCGTCGTCCGCGCTTTTGTGGAACGCGCTTTTGACGGGTCACGATGAAGGTGATGTGTTGCACCACCACAGGATGGAAGAGAATGACTACAATACCCCACTGAAGTGCTACTGAGGATTGCTTATACTTACCAATGTTTCTAACATGTAGACCAGACTTCTTCTCCCATCTGTTAAATTTGTTTAGATATATGTTGAAAACTGACAGTGTTTGGTATTTTCCATACTATTTGGAAATGGGTAGATTAGGATACAAATTAGAACCCATCACCATGTTTTGAGCTTTCTATGAAATTTATTTACTCTTCTGCTGGACTGGTTTACTTTGAAGTCAGCAGAGCATCTCAAGCAATGCCCCAGACGTCGTTTTCCACTTAGGGGGCTGTAATAATGAAAGTTACATAGCTTCCCCTGCCTTCCTCCCCACTAGACTTTGCTTTTCTTGCTACAAGTATCAGCAGAGCATAGATCTCTTCCCTATCAGATTGGGAAAACAACCTTAGTTTACTAGTGTAAAACATCCTCTCCTATTCAACATTTTGGCTTGAAATATTAAAAAGGTCTATAATACCGTCTCCCATCCAAAGCAGAAACACAACAAAAACAACACCCAAATGTATTGCTACACAAGCCTATACACCTGTTTCTTTTTGTGTACGAGCGTGCAGAATGAATTTCATCTGAAGGCCACCAGATTCTTATACACAAAACATAATTCCATTATGTCTGGCAACACCGTGATGGAACACAATTTTATGCTGCACAAACGTACAGACAAAATAGTATGCACATGTTTTGAGGACAGACACACACACATACGTACATACATGAGCAAGAATGTATATTTTGATTAAGGATCTTGGAAATAGACATTCTTAGCAAATATGGATGACAGATCAATTGTAATTTATTTTCTTTTAACACTGTATCATCATAAAGAAAACTGGTATAAATGAAAAAAAAATCTATTTCAAATATCTACATCTAAAATTTTAGGCAGTGAAAAAGCACTTTGTTGACAAGGAGTGTGGAATGATGAATGTTAATTATCAGAAACTGCTGAATGCCTTTTTTTTTTAGTTGCCACAAACATTTCACATATCAGAACGAACAATACTGCTAAATATCAGTTTTTGTTTTCTCCTGTTAAAACATACTGGGTAAAAGAAAAAAAGGAAAAGGAAAAGGAAAAAAAAATCCCTCCCATACCCCTGGAAATTCATACATATTTCAAAGTTGTGTAATTGAAGCAATATTTAGAACCATAGATGAAGAAACACGGTGGCATTGATGTAATATACACAATGCACTTTGCTCCCTCGTTCTCTCTGGTTTTTTTAAATCTGTAATGTACATCAAATACTTTACAACAATGCATTAACAAAAGGCAAGAAACATCTTGCTGTACAGAGGAAATCCCAAATGCAACTTGAAGCCTAAATTCACAATGGATGGAGAGGAAACAAAGGGTGGGAAGCTGTTCCCCATAAGGTTTGTAAACTGTTCATTTTCTTGTGCTTAACTCTGGACTCACTTCAGTGGTTGTAACTTCCCTAACTTCCTTCAGCCACATTCAGTGTACAGTACTATTGGTTTTAAACTCTACATTACAAGGTCAACTGCGAAGCTGCCCTCCCCCCAGTATATTTCTATATCTATATTTAAGAGATAGGATTCTATAGATACAGAAATAGATACACATCCCACTCTTTCTAATAACACGCCCGCACTTAGTTTCCCATTCTTTTAGCCATCTAAATTGATACCTTAATTGTTCCAGACTGAGTATTAGGGCCTTCCTACGGAACAGGCTTTAACAAACTAAATTTGCAGGAAAAGAATGTCTTGTGATATGCATGCACATGCACAGTTCCTGGATCTCTTCTTTTTTTTTCCTTGCCCAAAATCTCAAACCCAGGAATCTGGAGAGGCTGGATAGTGGCTTGTTTCATAATTAAGTTCACTATAGGGCCGAGCAGCAGAATAGAAATCAACGTAGTTGCCAGTGGACTTGAGTCCCAGGTGCATGTTGTACTCGCTGGCAGGTGGGCGATGATGCACTTGGTCTTCGAAGAAGGACTCATCATAGTTTCTTGATGAATTTTGAAATGGCTGATATGGTTCGTATTCCTTTCTTGTGGGCTCCTGTGGGACCGGCTGTGTTGAAACCTGTCAACAGAATAAGAAGTCTCGGCTTGTTAGGGAAGACTATAATGATGGGAAACAAACTGCTATGTCACTTAAGAGTCCAGAGCAAGGTTCCTCTTCAGTGGGACTTATTAGACAGACAATGTGAACATTACCGAAATTTCAGCTGCTACAGAAAACATCTTAGTCTTCCTGGATGAATGCCAATCTTCTCCAAAGATTGCTTTACATTTGCATTTGCAACCACTTTTAACAGAGGTTTTCCTCCCAAAGACCAATAAGATGACACAGATTGGGCCTCCTCCGGGTGCCGTCAGCTGGTCAATGTCGGTTGGCGGCTCCCCGGGGGAGGGCCTTCTCTGTAGCTGCTCCGGCCCTATGGAACGATCTTCCTGTAGAGATCCGGACCCTCACTACTCTTCCGGCCTTCTGTAAAGCTACTAAGACCTGGCTATTCCGGCAGGCCTGGGGCTGTTGATTAGTATCCAGCCCCACTTTAATCAGTATGTATGATGTGTATTTTAATTATTGTATTTTTATTTTAGTTTTTATATGTCCCTTGTATTTCTGTAAGCCGCCCAGAGTCCCTGGGGAGTGGGCGGCATACAAATGTCAATAAACTTCAAACTTTTCCTCAAAAAAGGGGTAAAATAGACTTCACACTAAACTTTTACACATAATATGATTTGTGAGTGGAGGATCTCAGATTGCAGAATGAGAACAATATTAGGAATGCTTGTCCATCAGTAAATTCATATATTTAGACATATTTCTTTAAATTATTTAAATATTTAAGATTTTTTTTTAAAGATTTTTTTTAAAGATTTTTTTTATTATTTATAGGCCGCCCTTTTCCCTGAGGGGACTCAGGGCGGCTTACAATTCATGGGAGGGGGTGTGCAAGACAAAACATAAGACAGTACGTGAATAAAAAAATAAACAATAAAACACAACTTTCATTCAACATTCGGGTGGGGCGGATTAGAATCTTTATCCCCAGGCCTGACGGGATAGCCAGATCTTAGGGGCTGTGCGATTTAGTTGATTTAAATTCATATTTAAAGAGAAAGCTAGATTCTTTCAGGACAAGTCAGCTCACTTCAGATCATCTGCACCCTTCCCAACCTGACATCCCTTTGTAGGCCCTGATCCATATTATTGCTGCTAGCTATTGCATCCTCGTATGTCACATAACTCTAAAGCTGGTACCAAGAGAAGTTCATAAGGTATCTCATAAAAATGCAAATACGATAACTTAAACCATTCATTTTTTTCTGTTTTCTTTTTCTTTTCTGTTTCTTGTTTCCTGCTTATCAGTTTGCTTGTTCGCGTGCTGGTTTTATAATTTGTGATTTTAGAAAATAATTATTCTTTTAGAAGAAAAATTACTATACAATTTGAAATATAAGAAACTGAGGTTTTTGAAACATTAAAAAAAATATCCTGGCTGCATGCTAGCAATAATAGTTTCAGACCAAAAAACTACTTACAGAAAAGTTTAGTCCACAGTCACGGAATAGTTATCCCAAAGGTCATACCCTGGGCAGGGTAACAGCACTGTGTTTTAAGTAGAAGGTGAGAGCTAGCTTGGTATAGCGGTTAAAGGCTCTTGAGCTAGACAGGAGACCTTGAGTTCTAGTCTTGATCTAGGCATGAAGCCATCTGGATGTCTTTCTCTTAGCTCTAGGAAACAGGCAGTGGCAAGCCACTTCTGCAAATGTTCCCAAGAAAACTACAGGGAGATGTCCTAGCAGCTACTTAGAATCAAGACTGACTTAGATACACACAACAGTTGAGTTCACCAACAAATGCGCGCTCGACAAAAGCGCGCCAACGAAACCGCGGCAAGAAAACCGTGAGTTCTAAATTGCGCCGACGAATGAGCACAGAAGCGCGCCTACAACAGCGCACCGACAAAAGGCACCTTCAACGAACAAGTAATAACCGCGAGTTCTAAACCTAACCCTAAACCTAACCCTGACCCTAACCCTCAACCTAACCGTTACCTTAACTTAAATCATGCTTCCCTTACCTTAAATCGCGCTTCCCTTACCTTAAATCGTGCTTCCCTTACCTTAACTTAAATCGCGCTTCTGTCGGCGCGCTATTGTCGGCGCCCTGTTGTGGGCGCGTTGATGACGTTGTGGTTTTCTCACTGCGGTTTCGTCAGTGGGCTTTTGTCATGCGTGCATTTGTCGGGTCACGCAACAGTCGAAGATTAAATACATAATCCACTATGTGTCTTCATTTACATGATAGCAAATTTTTTTAATTGTGAAGGAATTTAGATACTCATTGAAAGCTAGTAAACTGAGTTTTTAAACTACTATAAAACAATCACTGAAAGCTTTTTTCATAAATATGTGGTTGCTGTTTTCCATTTTCATGAAAATATATTTCTAATATTGGTCTCTATCTTTCACTTTTTCACATTCTTCTCAACACTCCCGTCAGCAACTTCCTGAGTAATGGAGCTTCCCTTACCTCATTTTTCTCTTATATACATATATGCCACGGAAAATGTGAAAAACATATACTAGAGATGTTTAATAATATTGCCAGGAGACTACTTCAGATTATTTCAAAACTACTTTTTGAAAATGCCCAGCTTTCACTCTCTTTTATTTGCAAATAAAGACTTACAAACTTACAAACTTACAAACATAATAATGAAAATGTTTCTGCCATGTGCTGATCCATCTGAATAATAAAGCTCCTCTGAAAATAGTTGAATATAAGTTGCATTTCCATAATTTACTGATAAATATAGCATTTACCAGGATAGACTTGAGAAAAGTTTGTATCAGTGAAACATTGAATAGTTTTTCAACTATGATTCTTTAAAATTATTGCAGCTATATTAATTTCGTGCCCTTGTGGCCTCTAGACTGGACTACTGCAACGTGCTCTACATGGGGCAGCCCTTGAAGAGCATTCGGAGACTTCAGCTTGTCCAGAATGCAGCCGCGCGAGCGATCATGGGTGCACCTCGGTTCACCCACGTAACACCTATCCTCCGTGAGCTGCACTGGCTGCCTATTGGTCTTCGGATACGCTTCAAGGCGCTAGTCATCACTTATAAAGCCCTTCATGGTATTGGACCTGGGTACTTGAGAGACCGCCTGCTGCCAATTACCTTCACTAGACCGATTAGATCCCACAGATTAGGCCTCCTCCGAATTCCATCCGCTGGCCAATGCCGACTGGCGACCACTTGGAGGAGAGCCTTCTCTGTGGCTGCTCCGACCCTCTGGAACAAGCTCCCCGTGGAGATTCGAACCCTCACTACCCTCCAGGCCTTCCGCAAAGCCCTTAAGACCTGGCTGTTCTGACAGGCCTGGGGCTAAAGAGCTGTTGCCCCCCGTCTCGAATGGTATGACTGTCGTGTGTTTTAAATTATGTATTGTTATGTTCCGTTTTTTATTTTTTGTCTGTACCCCCTTCCCCCGATTTGAATTGTGAGCCGCCCTGAGTCCCCTTGGGGAAAAGGGCGGCATATAAATGTAATCAAATCAAATCAAATCAAATCAAATTTATTTTTTTAGTTCAAAAATGGAATAAGTTGATTTACCCACTTACCTGGTTGTGTTTGATATCTTCAGCAGGTGCACCGTAAGAATTTCTATACAAAGTAGAGATTCCAGAGTTCTGACCTATAAGTGGGAAAAATAGGGATTACGTTACTAGTCAAAATGGGTTGAGACCTTATTAGCAATGATTTATTGAATCATCTATAATAAAGAACATGTGACGGACATGTTTGCACTTCATCCCTTCCATATATTAGGACACGAGAAATCTTTATGCTGTACCGAAGCCAATCATAGATACTTACTACATACAGATTTCTTGAAAACAGTTTAACAGTGAGAAGTAGCTGTGAAATCAATCTGACATCAATGACTCTGTCTGTCCAAGATGTATTAGCAAACAAGAGATTAAGGGAAGACAGCACACCAGAAAGAGAGCAGCTGTGTAGGAACACTTTGCTAAATCACGCTATGCTTTGCAGAGCCATATATAAATGTATGAATGTTCGGTTTAAAGCTGTATAAAAAAGATTGAGCTGTCACAAAAAAAATACTTTTTCAGAACCCAATGCAGCATACAAACTCCTGGATCACTAAGAATGGTTCAAGGGAGATTTGATTCCTCTTGAACGTTTCTGGGAAAATGTGCTTTGTTTATTTAAGGTAGTATATACTCCAATGCTCAACCAAAAAATCTGATTTTCTTTGATGTCATATTTAGTGGAGGAAAAACCATAGAAAGGGTAGATATAATAGAACTATAGACATACACAATATATCTGATGAGGTTTTTTTTAAATGAGCGATGCCAGATGTTACAGCTGATATAAATGGAACATTACATAATTACCCTAAATGTATATATTTTACATACATAGTAATCTTGTGGTCTTAGAATGTCTGGCTACATAATACTTTTAAAAGCTAGTTATTCTAGCAGGTTTCGTCAGGGAATCTATTTTTTCAACATTCGACCAATGGTTATTAGAACGAAAATTGCATGACTTGCTTTCCATATGATGAGAGAATAATGTCCAGTTTTTTGTGTGGTAATCTATTTTATAACTTTTATAGGTTGTTTCTGAAGCTTACAAGCCAAATATAGCAATCTATTTAGTGAGCGTTCAGTTAGGATAAGAGTCTAACATGTGGGCTGCCAGTGATCAAGTG
The DNA here is from genome assembly GCF_051295495.1 of Thamnophis sirtalis. NCBI lineage: Eukaryota > Metazoa > Chordata > Lepidosauria > Squamata > Natricidae > Thamnophis > Thamnophis sirtalis. The sequence continues at coordinate 78,473,116 of NW_028261388.1, forward strand.
TACTCCTTTACATTCCCCCAGATTTTATTGTTCACCCATGAATATCCATCAAGATGCAAACTGTGGGCATATATGTGTAGCACAGAAATATATTTATGTATAAGAAATCAAGAGACGGTATGTATATGAGAAAGTGCTTGATCACACTCACATAGACTTTATACCTGGAAATCAGCTAAGAGTATGTGATGGGATCATTGTAAATGCATGGTGGACAAATATTAAAATTCAGTAGTAAATAACTATTTAATTAAAATATTTAATCAGTCATTTTAAAATACAACATTAAAAATCTTCCTGCTTCTTGGGGGAAAAATCAGTCCTCAATGAATGAATATTCAGCTAATAACATTAAAATTAATTCTCCTTTTCTGGTGCTAAGATTCTAAAGCTATCAGCATTAAACAGACAACAGCTGTTCCAGAACAAGCATCCTTAATATCATTCATTAACAACTTGAACCCCCACATATAGTAGGTGTATCCAGAATTATGCAAACAAGTAGTACTTGTTTTATGTTCTTCTCAATGAATACAAAGAAATTTAGGAGGCCTGAATGTTAGTTGATTTCAAAATGCTCTTGAAAATGCAAGCGTTATCAGTAAACTGATCATAATTATTTAAAAGACGTCTTGACACATGTTGGGAAGGTCTTATAAAAGGATAACAAGAGGTTGAATCAGAACAGGACTGTCACTCACTGACCACATCAGGTATTTTTACAATTGGACGGCAATTTCAGACTCAAGGACTTAACTCAAGAGAACTGCAACCAACAGACTGGACAATAATGGATGGACCTGAAAGTTCTTGCTACAGCTTTACTATTTCCCTCCCTGGTCTCACCAACCCTGGCTCAAAGGTAGGAATGGCTTCATATTCCTAATAGTCTCCTATGCCAAGTACAGTGCAGCTGTGATCAAGACTTTTATGGCTGCATACTATCTCTGACTCTGCAACTTCAATCCAAAGTTTTTTTTAGTTATCTAAAAAAATCTGACTGCAAATCATCTGTTAGAGTTTAAAAAGAAAGGCTCAGAATGCTGAGATTTCATATCATGCTTTATTGAACTGTTTAATGTTTGGTTTGAGTCTGGTTTTCTTTTATGTCAGTTGAAAGCTCTTTGTCAAGGTGATAATTCAGTTCATACATAGTCAAACAGAATAATTGTTCATTTTAGTCTTCGTCTGCTCTTCAGATTTGAGGTGGTAACCATGTGCCACAAGCTCTGCTCTGGGAACCTGTAGAAGCAAAATAAGATTTGTAATCTCTGTTCATAACCAGACAACATAAACTATTACAGATGACATTTGTTTTGGCTTGAAAGTCTAGTCTTATAAGATACTTGACTATCTGGCAGGGCAAAAATGAAATTCCTATCTTTGTCTTACTGTAGCCAGCTAAAATGCAAGATAGAGGGAGCAAGGGGAAAGAAAGAAACACCACAAGAAATGGAATAACAAAATCTTGCAAAAATCACTGGTTAAAAAGTGAGAGAAGAAAATGATAGACTAACTAACTTTGCATAGAACAGGTCAATAAACATGCTCCCATTGTAGCATATATCAATCTGGCCCTTTATACTGCTCAATTAGATTCCCACAAGCAAGGTTGTACTTACACAGTAGCTATGTAAGGAGTAGTCAACCATATACTTGCCCCACACAACCCAGGCATGGCATTGAGGGATAGTGAGTGATAAGAGCTATCTACTCCATGACATCAAAAATGCGAAGAATCAGCACAACAAATTACACTAGGGAAGAAGCTAAAATGGGCTCTTAAACATAAAATCCAATTCTAAACAGTACCTTATCTGTTGCTGTTTTGCAGTTCTTCAAAAGTTCTTGATGAATCAATTGTCTAATGAAGGATTCTTGGGCTTCAGATGATCAGAACTATTGTTCTCGTAGAGTTCATTTGAACTTTTGGCTCCACTGGATGACATTTGGGGGATGCTATAGGACATGGTGTTATGGTATGATGGAACGGCATTGGTGTTTAACAAGAAGCTTAGAATGATAGCTCTTGAGAGGCTGGTCTCCTAATTATCAAACAAAATTGCTGAAAGGAACAGCTATCAAGCATCATAATCTAGAGCAGTGAATCCATTTGGTTTTACTACAGTCTAATGTTTTTAAATAGTTTTCCTCCAGCTTGTACTTTTACTCCCTCAACATACATATTTAGGTAAGGATATTTCAACTGTGTTCCAAGAATTTGATTGGGTTCTGTGAGAAAATAAGGACCAAAAACCTCTCCTTTTATTCAAAGATAATCAAGGGTGTATGCAACATTTTTAAAGATATAATAGAAAAGGCAATGCTTGTCAGCTAATCTTGGAACCTCTCTTTTTCTAGAAGGATGTTTGTGCTCATTATGGTTTGTCTCTGATTGATTTTTTTTAATTAACAGGTTTTGCATGCTGGTGGAATTTGAAAATCCTTGGTTTAGATAGTACCACCTACATATGTTCTTATTATTAGGAAACTTCCTGTTATTCCTATTATAATAACCTTAAAACATGGAGAAATTATTAGCATCAGGTTAAATTTAGTTCTGTGGCTTGTTCACAAAATTGATAAATGTTACCTTTTTCCCTAAGTAAATTACCTCCTTAAAATATTTCCCGTAGAGACAGATGAGTGGAAAACTAAACTCTCTTTGCTCTTTGTACGGTGACCATACTCTCATTTTCATCCCAGAAAGCCATCAGCTCGTACCTGTGAGACCGCCTACTGCCACATACCTCCCAGCGGCCGGTGAGATCCCACAGGTTGGGCCTCCTTCAGATGCCGTCAGCCAGACAATGTCGGCTGGCGGTTCCCCGGAGGAGAGCCTTCTCTGTGGCCGCTCCGACCCTTTGGAACGAGCTACCCCCAGAGATCCGGACCTTACCCACTCTCATGGCCTTCAGGAAAGCTGTTAAAACCTGGCTATTCTGGCAGGCCTGGGACTGTTGACCTCATTGTTGAGGTCCAGCCCCGATTAGAGCGAATGCATGTGTTGTGATTTTATGTGTTGTGTCTTTTTATTATGTCTTTTTATTATTTCTTTCTTCCTCTTCCTTTTGGAAGCTGCCCGGAGTCCTTCGGGATTGGGCGGCATAGAAATTCTATTAATAAATAATAAATAAATAAATCAGCATAACTTTATTCTGCTGAAAAAAAAAAGAGGTTAATAGAGGATGTGTAATAAAGATAAAATTGTCCTTGTGGTGCGGAAGAGGTGATAAGCTGGTACAGAACTTCACAACTGATGGAGTATCATTTAGTTCAGGGGTCCCCAACCCCGGGTCTGTGGATTGACACCTGAACAAGCAAACGAAGCCCCATCCACACACATGTGGGATCCAGGTAGAGCATGAACCTCCCTGATCTGTGGGAAAAAACACCCTTCTCAGAACTGGTCCATGGCGCTGAACAGATTGGGAGCCACTGATTTAGCTGACTACCTATGACTAAAAATATACTAAAAATCCGTAAAATTAGTTACTAAAACAGCAACTTCTTCTTATTAGCATGATTGCCAGACAAATCTAAAACTGATAAATGGTGGAATTTTGGAGATATGAATAGACATAAACCAATGCAGATGCCCCCCCACCTTTAAGATCCTTTGAAGCATTAAAGGGCTCTCTTCCCATCAGGGGAATGGTGAGTTTCTTCTCTGTCTCATGGTAACATAAGGAGAAAAGATGACGTCAATAGGCAAAGGGCACCTGTTTGCACAATAGAGGCCTTTGCATTGATGTATATCAGTGTTTTTCAACCTTGGCAACTTGAAGATGTCTGGACTTCAACTCCCAGAATTCCCCAGCCAGCATTCGCTGGCTGGGGAATTCTGGGAGTTGAAGTCCAGACATCTTCAAGTTGCCAAGGTTGAAAAACACTGATGTATATAACAGTATCAGAGTTCTTCTAAATGATGTCACAGATATAACATCTGGAAAGGCAAAGAAGCTCATCCTATATAATGAATGTAAACACTTGAGTGAGGGTATAATCACCAATAAAGGTATGGCATTAACCAGCCTTTCCCAACTAGATGTGTTCCACGTGTAATGCTCTTGGCTCCTCAAATAACCAACTCCCGTCAACCGCAACCAATGACAGTGGATTATGGAATTTGTAGAATGAAATATCTGGACAGCATTAGAATCCTTACATGCAGCTGAAATTAAATCTAGCTTTATGCTATTTTTTTGTAACAAACTGTTTCTAAACAGGTGATGATTTCCATGCCATCTTCCCAAATGTATTAATTACATTATCTGAGGTTGGTTAGCATTCAATATTCTCTTCTGCCATGACCTGTTAAAGACTTCTATTTTAAATGGAAAAAAAAATATCTCACAGAACTGTTTTATATCCCTTTTCAGAAAACAGCATAAACATTACAATTTTAAATAGCAATAAATATAACTGTAAAATTAAGCCATTTTTGTGGGGGAAGAAGCTAATTAGCATTTGTTAAAGAGAGAAAATTACATTCCCTAGATAATGCAGAGCTGTAAAAAAAAAGAATTTGGGCTGTCACAAGCAGTGATTGACTCCACATGGGATGAATTACAGTATTATAATTCCTGCCAAAGCACAATAGCTAAAGTTGATTGTGTGTGATCTCTAATATTGTTATTAAGCAACAATAAGTGGTTCATACATACATCCTTCAGTTTAAAATAGTGTTTTACATCTTCCAGTTTAAAGCACGCTGGTAAAAAAGATATGTGAGTTGACGTTCACATATCTTAAAAGTTGCTGAAGTTGAGAAATACTGCTTTAAAGGAAGGAGGAGGAGAAAGAGGAAATGAAATCAAATAAATCGCTTTTCCTGTTATAGGGGAAATAGAATTAGGATCCCAGATTCCTATAGTAAACATTATGGCGCAGAGATTGAACATTTGGAGTTTTGAAATAAAAGTTAAAATGTGACATTCAATAGATATACAAATTGAATTCAGTCAAATTGTTGGCTCCAAATGATTAGCAATATATGAGTAGGAGACATGAATGTAGTTTACAAAGACTGTAAAACTTAAAACATGCTTACTAAGTATGTCTGTATTACCAACAGAGTCAATTCCAACCCAGAAGGTTGTCTTCCACAATGTTTATATATCACATACAATTCCTGGCTCACCTGTCATGGTGTCTTTTCGAGAAGTATGCTCTCCTTTATTCCCATGGTAAGTAGCATTTGTTCCAGTTGACTCGTAATCTGTTTTTCTTTCTTTTAAACTGATCATTTCCCGAGGGGAGGCTGGGGCACTTGCTAGAAACAAAAACAAATGCAGAATTTTAGAACTCTTGACTGAATGAGTTACATAGTAAAGCATATAAACACACGTTCTAAGCAATGCAACAATGCAAGAATCTCGAAAAGAATCTCTTTCAAACTAGTTTCGTTTGAAAATCTGTGGCATCTGGACATACCTAAAACTCTTAAGTGGAAATAATCTTGATCATATAACTTAGCAAATATTTGTCTTATAGAAGAGGGAAAGGTAAAGCCACTGAGATAAACCATGACAGCTCTGCACTTGTTGAACCCCATTGATACAGATCAGATTAATCAATGGCATCACACACACAAGGAATAGCAATAGCAATAGCAGTTAGACTTATATACCGCTTCATAAGGCTTTCAGCCCTCTCTAAGCGGTTTACAGAGTCAGCATATTGCCCCGAACAACAATCCGGGTCCTCATTTTACCCACCTCAGAAGGATGGAAGGCTGAGTCAACCCTGAGCCGGTGAGATTTGAACTGCAGAACTGCAGTCAGCTGAAGTAGCCTGCAGTGCTGCATTTCACCACTGCGCCACCTCGGCTCTATAGAATAATGGAATAGCACATAGACTTATATACCACTTCACAGTGCTTTACAGCCCAATATAAGCAATTTACAGAGTCAGCATATTGCCCCCAACAATCTGGGTCCTCATTTTACCCACCTCAGAAGGATGGAAGGCATTCAAATCCAACCTTGAGCCACTGAGAATTGAACTGCCAAACTGCTGCCAGTCAGCAGAAGTAGCCTGCAGTACTGCATTCTAACAACTGTGCCACCATAGCTGTTATAATAGTGATGATTATGTCACCAGAGGCCAAATATGGCACTCCTGAACCTTTCTAGAATTATTCAAAGGTACAGTACATGAATTCCATAAAATCTGTCATAATGGGAGGATGTGCATATAGCCGTTTGATTTGACTTCACTTATCTTTTATGATATTACCACTTTGTGACCCAGAATCATACTCGTATTCTATTCATATCAGTTCCACAAAGGCCCAGATCTAAAATAGCAGATTTATGAAATTTAATATACCCAGGACTGATTTGATACGCTCATATACTTTCAATGATGGCTTTTTGTTAAGATGCACAGCAGCAAGGGGAAATTTTTGCTCAAAGCAAGGGATGAATGGAACATCATTTGACTAATAATTAAAGACAGCCTTCTGCTCTCTTTTCACCAATTATTAAAGACTTCCTAGTTCCCTTTCTTTTAGGCAAAAAAGGGAGGTTTGGAAACTTAAACTTTCTGCTGTGATTTCCTGAGTCTTTTCTTCCTTAATGGAGCCCAATTCCTTTTTTTTTTAATTATTCAGTTTGTTTCAAGCTCCTCCTTCAGGACCAAAGAACCCAATCTAGTCATACCTGATTAATTCCTAAACTAAATTTAGCTAGCAAGTATGATATACATGCTTTTCAATGCTATGGGATCATCAAATCAGAAGGTATTGTGGAAACGTGTGGGCTTTGAGATATATCCTTTCAAGGGGCATGCTTGTAATCCACCACATAAACTCCAAAAATAGATGTTATTCTTTCAAGTGAAACTAGTATCAGCATTGCTATTAATCAAACATGGTAATCAAATTCTCTAAGCCCAGATAAAGGTATTATACTGCTGGCCATCCTTGTCTTTTTATATTGCAAATTAGCTGGATTTGTAATGTTTGGTGAAGTTTTTTTGATTCATTTTTTCCAAAAGGGGAAATCTGCTACTATCTGGAGCACATTGATTGCAGCAAGAGCCTCTTCCAATTCAAAACAAATCCATGCTGCTTCTTTGCTTATTCACAGTGAAGATGCAATTGGTTTCTTAAGAGAAAGCACACAGGGAGCCGGATGTATGCTTTCTCCTTACCTAATACTTGGAAATCTTATTGGGTTATTCTACTAGGTCTTAAAAAAAACTAGCTACATTTTCTTTTTCCAGCCTTCTCTATTGTTTCCCAGCAAAAATTAGCAGATCTTGCAATTAGTTTTCTAGGTTTCTTAGTAGGGCTTCCAATTTTTTTTTTCTTGATGAAGAATCTTTGGCTGCTTGGAATTACTCAAGAATCAAAGAAACATGACAATGACTGTGCTTGGATAAAGGATTTTTTTTGCAGCCACACATCCTTGAAATCTTCACAGTCACCAGCTCTTTTGAACCAACAGTGCAGAAAGCCTGAATGTTCCTGTTTTTCATGCTTTTTGCCACCTCATTGTTCTCTTATAAACTTGAATTTAATTTTCTTAAATTTCATTCATGGATTTTGGTATTTTGGCCCTATCCCATTTGCTATCTATTCAATCATGCTGAGGTCCAACATTGTAAGTTTGCTCTCAGTTATTATAAAATATATTAATAAATTATGCCAAAACCCAGTGAAAATGGATAGTAATGACAGTTTACCCAAAGGCTTTAGAAACATCAAGGAAAAGCTGGCAAAATCCACTTTGCAATCTCCAATCTCTTCATAACTTGATAGAGAATATTTTCAAAACAAAAATGAACACAGCGATATGCAATCTTACATGAATTAGGCAGTGACAATTATTTATTAGCATAGGTAATATATCCAGAATGTATTCAAATTAACAAGGAAGGGGAGAAACCAGAACAATAAGTAACCAAAATTTACAAACCTCTGTAAATTCTATGACTACCCACCAATCTGTGTTATGTCACTCACGGTAAAATTGGGTAAGAATGCAATTTTCCATGTGAGTAACCCAGTGGTGGATTTCAAACATTTTTGGAACCTCTTCTGTAGGTGTGGCCTGCTTTCCGGGTCCACTGGTGGAACATCTTCTAACCGGTTCGTTAGATTTGATGAACCGGTTCTATTGAACCGGTGCGAACCGATAGGAACCCACCTCTGGAGTAACCCGAATAGTATATAGCAGACTCTTGCTGTAATGGGAGGTTGGCATCCATGGGTGATTGTTACTATTATAAAGTATTGTAGAGGGGAAAAACCAGCTCTGTAACTGTGTGCCCATAAAAAGCCCATATGGCCTACTTGATACAAAGATTCAAGGCTTATCCAAGCAAGAAAATGCGTACACTTTCCATTTCTACAGCGTGAGAACAAAAATGCTCAGCTATAGATGACAGAAATCAGAAACTACAGGTAAAAGCTGCTGAATAACTCAGATGTTATATACCTGAATTGCTTGGTTGAATATAAAGCACTGCTTCAGGCCCTGTTGGTATATTGGCCTTCTGTAAGGTCTTAGTTTTTCCTCTAGGCAATGGGTCAGAATGCTGGATAAGTCCATCTAGAAATGAAATGATTTGAATGGGAATATGTTGTTTTTAAATCCCAGTTGTTCTATACTGAATATCTCGAGTTCTGTTGCTGTTGCAAATTTAACAGCCTTATACAATATGTACATAAAACAATAAGGTTAATGTGAGGCAAATAACACTTAGAAACACTAAAACCAAGTTGGAATACTGCTGCATAATCATGTGGCCACTACCCTAACCTCCCCATCTGCCTAAAAGCAGTACTTCCTGTTCCTTTGTAAAACCCCATAATCCAGGGAACAAGAATGAGTAATAAAGGGGAAGAAGCCACTGATCCTGGATTTGTATTTTGTCTCATTCAACTCCATGGGTATAATATGGCACCAACTAACAAATGAGCAAGAGTAGGGAAAAGAGATGACCAGTTTTGGACTGTTAGTAGCAAAACTATCTATCTATCCAACCAACCAACTAACCAACCAACCAGCCAGGCAGCCAAACAAAAACTCACACAAGCAACAATGGCAAATACTTTATTGACCAGCATTTGGGAGGAAGTGGGACCCAAAAGATTAAACAATGTGAGAAGTTGTTCATCAGCAGCTGGGGAGCAAGCATAGGATCTGGTGCATTTGCTGCATAACTGCCAGTCATAGTATGTAAGTTGTCATGCAGGTTCTCAATTCTGTGCATTCTTCTGGGCACTTGTAAGGAAATCTTTCTCCTCTCCTGTTTTTTAACAGGCTGTGAGATAGTTCTTGTATTTGGAGGACAGTCTGTAGGAAAAAATTGGAAATGGAAAGAATTAGCTTCAGGCAGTGAGGGGAAGACATTATTTTTAAAATCTGAATACATAGATATTTATAGGTAGAAGGAGAGAAGAGTGAGTGATGCCATCTGATTCTTTGTCAGTGTTTATACCTCAGCCCCCAACTCCCACTGGGGAAAGAGACTTTGGTGTCTGTGAATATAGCCATGTTTAAGGCCAAAGCAGCTATGCCTTTGAGGCCACAGGAATGCATCAGGGACGTGCAGTCACTAGAGGCAAGGGAGGCGGGGCCTCATCAGTCTCCTCAGGGAAAGGAAAGGATTTTAAATAATTTTCTTAAAATAATTAAAGCCAGGGTAGTTGCTACCAGATTTCAAGTCACAGTGGCTTGGTGTCTGCTCTCGGTATTAACTAGGAGGAGGCCAGAGAACTAGGGGCCTCTTTTGCATAAGGAATTTTTCGCCTTTTAAGAGTTAAGCAAGGGTTAACAAGCAAAAAATTCCTTATGCAAATGAGGCACGTATTCTCTCGCCTCCTGTAGAGGGCATTTTTAGAGGCTTTTTAGAGTTCTCTGGGAGCAACTAGCTCAGTCTGACAGAGCTTTGGCTTTTCAAGAGGGGAGGGCAGGGCAGGGAGAAGCAGAGTTGAAATCGTCTCTGAAACAGCTGGAAAAGGTGCGTGTGGGGAGGGGGGAGGAATTCAAAAAGTTTGATTGGAAGGCAGCAGGGAAAGGGGGGGTATGGCAGAGGAGCTGCTTTCAAGCCTTTGGAAAATATATCCAATCCAACTTCTGAGTTTGTGTTTGAGAGTGAGTGAATGAGAGAAGGATCGAAGTTCTCTGTCTGCGTGTGTCTGTTTGAGAGAGGGGGAGGGAAGGAGAGAGGGAGTAAGGAGGGGGAGGGAGAAGAAAAAGAATGGGAAAACTTATTTTGCAAGGGGGAAAAATGCTGTCGCTTTAAATTGGAACTGAGCATGCCTAGCTGTGGGATTCTGGGAGTTGAAGTCCACAAGTCTAAAAAGTGCCTCACCAGGGCTAAAGCTGACTGCACGTCACTGGAATACATATAGCATTTTGGGGAAGCTCAATGGGTGTGATGAGTGGGGCAATGATGCAAAGTGATGAACTAAATTATTTTTCCCTGCTTGAGTCAGGAAGTCTGTGCAATACCACTAATTTTCCACAATAGTAGCAAAAGAAGTATCTGAGACTTAAAAAAAAGAAAAACTTCATGTGGGTGCTGTAATGGTTTGTTCTGTTGTATACATGCGTTGCTCTCTTAGGCAGAATTGTCTGTGAGTGAAATGGATGACTGGTGCCAACAGCTGCAGAGTTTAATCTGAGCAGGGATAAGTGCTTTCTGAGTGCAAAAACATTTCCTTTTGTCATTACAGTATAGGCAAGTCACCTTATTTACAAAGGGAAGGGGGAAGTAGTCACAGCAATGAACACTTTGTTGTGATTGTTCTTTTTTTTTTTGCTTGCTTACCTGTGTGAGTTGTTCTATCCAGGTGTTCTCCACTTCTTGGAATGCAATTTGATGCAGAATATTTACATTCAGATTCCTTAGCACTCTCTATGTGATTACCAAGCACAGAGATTAGCAACATATTCAAGTTTCTGTAAGGGTTTCAGGTAGGGTTTTTCCCACTGGTAAAGTTTCTTCTTGTGAAATTTAAGCATGCAATAGAGTAATAATATGAAGCAAGAAATTCAAAAAGAAGACGAGGAAGAGAATGTTTAATAATAAAGGTAACGGGTCTACTATTTAAATATTTAATATGGTTAAGAAGCAAACTATATCATGAAGCAGATTAATTAAAATAAAGATTACACATATTTGTTTTCTGTGAGATATTGGTAATGAAATGAAAATGCAATGTAATTTTCCTGGACAAGCACTGCTACGTGTTCCCTTCTTGCTAAATCGGGCAAACTCTTGACCTAACATGATGGGAACACTTAACATTGATACAGGTGGTACTTTTGTGTGTTGTGATTCAAAGCCTCATCTAACAACAAAACCGTTTCATATTTTGTATATCCCAAATGAAAATAATCAGAACTTGTTTATTTTTGCTCTTCCTGAAAGAAATTCCTTAAATACCAATTCTGTGTATTTGTCAGTGAAAGACTGGAGATTTCATATGTGGGATTATTGAGTTCATTCATAAAAAAACACTACTGATAATCTTTTATGATACCATAGAGAATATAAGGGAATATTCATGAATCTAAAATGTCCTTGGGCATATACCTAGTAACACCATCCAAAGTTATATATGATGCAAAATACCAGTTATAATACACTACTAATTTCTATGGAAGTTCAGCTATTGATCCAATTCATAGTCAGCATAAAAAAAAATAGGAAGCTTTGTTAGTACATCCAGAGAGATAGCGTGGTAGTGGTGGAGGAAGGGAAGGGAAGAGGAACAATCTACAAAGACTTTTCTCAGAATGCTAGATTGAGAAGTTAAAAACTTGGAATGGGATACAATCAAGCTTGATTCAAAAGCTTTGGCTCCTGAGGTCTCTGAGCTGCCATCCGAAAATGCTATTACTGCGATCTCTGCTGTCTGGAACTGCCCGAGAAGGAAGGGGCAGGTAATGCGGGCGCTGCAGAGATCGCGATACCAGCCTTTTGGGTGGCAACGCCACGATCTCAGAAGCCAAAGCCTTTGAATCAAGCTTGATTGTACCCCATTTCAGGTTTTTAACTTCCCAATCTAGCGTTCTGAGAAATCTACCATTTCCGAGGCACCTTTCATTTTCAGGAGGAGGAGGAAGAGGGTGGCTTAAAGCAGCACCTCCTTAAACCAAAACCTCTGAGTGACTGGGAAAGAAAGCTGTGCTTTTCGGGCGGCAGTTTTCGGCAATTCCAAGCGCAACTTTCTTTCCCAGTTACTCCCAGCTTTGGTATACTCTGCCTTCGCCCTCCTCCTCCTGCAAGCAATAAAAAGGTGCTTCAGAGATTCGGCGGGCAGCTCAGGGGAGACAATGGCCACGATGACTTCATTCCCCAACAATGTGAGGAGCCGCTGCCACCACCACCACTGCCTGAGCCCTCCCAGGAGCCGAGCGGGAGCCCCAAAAGCAAAACGTTTCTTCTTTCCAGCCACCATGATCTCTGCAGCGCCCGCTTCACCTGCCCCTTTTCCAGATGACCCACATGGCTACATTTGGAGTATAAGATGCACCCAGATTTTCACCCTCTTTTTTGGAATAAAAAGGTGTGTCTTATACTCCGAAAAATACGGTAATCCAAGATATCCAAACCAGCACACCCAAAAGCTCTAGCAATGATGAACAATAATCAGCTACTACATGTATAATATATTGAAATACAGTAATTATTATAATGCAAATTTTAGTACAAATTATTTCACATATTGTCTTCCTTTAGCAGGCCCATAATTATCAATAATTTTAAAAAAAATCAACCAATGATATGTCTGAGTATAGATTTGAACCTAGATTACTAAAATAGTAATAAGTGCAATGATCTCTCAACTTGACAAAACTCACACAATATCAGAAATGGGAACTGCTTCTTTTCTGCTTTTTAATTTTTTTAAAATTGTATTTAAAAGTTAAAATACAACTCCAATAAAAAGGGGAAGCCAAATCAAACAAGACAAAAAGAAAGGAAAAAATAATAATTTCCAGACAGTCTTATTCACTTCAATCATTGTCCCTGGTCCATCCAGAATCAAATACCCTTGAATGATTCTTAGTAATAAAACTTGTCCTTAAAGTTAATACTGGGGTCTTTCCACATAATTGCATTTCCGAAGTCATAAATCTCTGTTGTAGATACCTTCATATAATCATTTTTCAAACCTTCTGTCATCTCTGTTTTTTTTAGATTCATAGCCCGTTCTACCTTATCCACCAAATCTGTAATTTTCCAACAAAGTTTCTTCTCCTCCAACTCTGTTGCAACAGATTAATTTCCAATCCATCTGACTGCAAATCTAATTCTGTTGTTGCCAGCATCTGAATAGCATCTTTAGGGTGATTTATAATTGTTGTTCCATTACTGAACTTATCTAAACTTTCAAAAAAGGCTTTTAAGGTAAGAAGCATTCTTCTTTCAAACACTTCCCTGGAAACTTTTGTTGTTATCATTTTTAGTGTACACAATTAAAAAACATACATAATTCACTTCAAGGACAATTGGTTCCAGTCAGCTAACTGCAGGAGGAATTGAGATATTTTTTCCCAGCATAGAGAGTAAATAGAAGAGATAAAATGGAAAGTTCCTGCCTCTTTAAGAAGAAAAAAAGATCAGAGAAATTTTCAGAAATAAAATACAGTAAAATAGAAGAGCTTTTATAAAAAGTGGTAAAACAAAGTCCTTACTATAAGAGTCCAATGTAAATAAGTTCACTTACACTATATAAGTGAACTTATCGAAAGAGAAAAAAGATAAGTATAAAAAGTGGAAAGAGAGGGACATAACTAAGGCAGAATATCAGCAAATAGCCCGAGCTTGTAAAGATGAAGTAAGGAAAGCTAAGGCTCACAATGAAGAAAGGCTTGCCACAAAAGTAAAAAAATAACAATATATAAATATAAATATATTTAATAAATAAATAAATAAAACAAAAAAGCTTCTTCCAACGTGTTAAAAACAAGAAAAAGGTTAAGGAAACAATTGGTCCATTGCTGGGAGAAAGTGGCAAGAAGGTGACAAGCAACAGGGAGAAAGCAGAACTATTTAACTCATTTTTTGCATCTGTCTTTACACAAAGGGATAAAACAGTCCAACCTATCAAAAACAGCACCCCAAAAATCAGATTAGGAACACAAATTGAAATAGGGAAGAAAATGGTAAGTGAGCATCTGTCTATCCTAGACGAGTTCAAATCATCAGGACCGGATGGATTACTCCCCAGGGTTCTGAAGGAACTGGCAGATGAGATCTCAGAACCACTGAACTATATCTTTCAGAGATCCTGGAGCACCAGGGAACTGCCAGAGGACTGGAAAAGAGCTGATGTGGTTCCCATCTTCAAAAAAGGAAAAAAAAATAGATCCAGGAAACTATAGACCTATCAGCCTGACCTCAATACCAGGAAAGATTCTGGAAAAGATAATCAAGCAACAAATTAGCAAACACCTAGAAGTAAACAAAGTAATAGCCAAAAGCCAACATGGGTTTGTCAAAAACAGATCATGCCAGACTAATCTTATTGCATTCTTTGACAAAGTGACAAAATTAGTGGATCAGAGGAATGCCGTCGATATAGTTTACTTGGACTTCAGTATGGCATTTGATAAGGTAGAGCATAACCTACTACTAGACAAAGTAGAAGAATGTGGGTTGGACAGCATCACCACCAGATGGATTCATAACTGGCTGACCAACCGCACTCAACATGTAGTCCTCAATGGAACTGCATCTACATGGAGGGAAGTATGCAGTGGAGTACCCCAAGGCCCTGTTTTAGACCCAGTACTCTTCAACATCTTCATCAATGATTTAGATAAGGGAATAAATAGGGAACTCATCAAATTTGCAGATGACACCAAGCTGGCAGGAATAGCCAACACTCCAGAAGACAGGCTTAAGATACAGAAAGATCTTGACAAACTTGAACATAGGGCACTATCTAATAAAATGAAATTCAATGGTGAAAAGAGTAAGGTTCTACATTTAGGTAAGAAAAAACGAAATGCACAGGTGCAGTATAGGTGGTACCTTGCTCAATAGTAGCAACTGTGAGAGGGATCTTGGAGTCCTAGTGGACAACCATTTAAATATGAGCCAGCAGTGTGCAGCAGCTGCCAAAAAAGCCAACACAGTTCTAGGCTGCATAAACAGAGGGATAGAATCAAGATCACGTGAAATGTTAATACCACTTTATAATGTCTTGGTAAGGCCACACTTGGAATACTGCCTTCAGTTTTGGTTGCCACAATGATGTGGAGACTCTAGAAAGAGCAACAGAGATGATTAGGGGACTGAAGACTAAAACATGAAGAACGGTTGCAGGAACTGGGTATGTCTAGTTTAATGAAAAGAAGGACCAGGGAGACATGATAGCAGTCTTCCAATATCTCAGGGGTTGCCACAAAGAAGAGGGAGTCAAACTATTCTCGAAGGGTAGAACTTTAGGTTTATAATCAAGCAAGGGGTAAAAATAGTTCAGCATTCAATCAGATGTTTAACGTTTAAAATATAAAGCAAAGATGAAAGAAAACAAATAAAAAAAATGTTAAAATGAAGGGACACTTAAATATCTGAACAGCTAATAGGATAAAATGGAGACCTGACTCTCCAGCTGGTCTTACTGTGAATTGCGAACATCAAGATTCTTCTTCATTGGTCAGTGAGGGGTTTCCGGAGAGTCACCTGGGGTAATTCCGACTTGCTCCTGTTCAATCTAGGGAGCATTTTGCCACCAAAGAGCCAGCTTTGACAGTGAAATCAGCTGTTAGTCAGCAGGGGTTGGGGAATCTTCCCAGCGCACCATTTTTAGACAATCTCTCTTTTCTGCTTTATTCATAATGTTTCATGATGGCACCAAACATTTATAAGCCAGAAGATAGACAATAAAAGTACCTTTTCTATCAGTGATGTTTTAACCATTAAGCAGACTAAGCATATGCTTAGAGCACCAGGCCAAAAGGGGCATCACAAAATTGAGAAAGAAAAGAAAACCAATGAAGATTTGTACAGTATGTACAAGGGAGGGAGCCACCAATATTTGTCAGTGCACCAGTGAGCCTTAATCCACCACTGTTTTCTATGCTTCATTACAGTTCATAATTCCCTTGATAACATTTCAGTTCTTGATGATAACATTTCAGTTCTTGATTTGACTTTGATGATTGTTTCCCTAATTATTCAGTCATATATGTCTGATCTTACCTGAACGATTGTTGGGGGACATGCGCACCGGAGAGATGGAAGGTGTGCGTGAAGAAGAATACGGTCTTTGCCTATCCCTCTCTATCGTTGATGATGAAGCTACAAAATGATACTGTGACCATCCATCCTGCATAGGAACAGCATACAACAATAATAAAAAGGCTGAACAAGTACAATACAGGCATGAAAGGAAATACAAGTATGAAATATTAATTTATTTAACAATCTATCTTCCTTGTTAGGGGGCAGTTTTATTCTTTCTTAACAGGCAGGTCTTCCACATTATCTGTTTCTATATATTGTTTAATTTTTTTCCTCAAAATAATATTTCTTTTGAAATATGCATTCAATGCAGGCTGACTAATTTCCCCTTCACCAATAAGTAGACCCATACATAATGTGAATGCATGAGGATGACTTTATTCTTACACTAAGAATCTTGTAAAAACATATATTATATATACTATATATTTATAGGTCATTTAAGAAGATCATGGTACAAAAGGACTAAGAAACAGAGAATGCTTATATCTGATTTGGGGAAACTTTATCCACTTTGCCAACGCTGGGAAGGTTGCTAGGTAAGGGGGAGGAAAATAGCAATAGGAATAGCAGTTAGACTTATATACCGCTTCATAGGGCTTTCAGCCCTCTCTAAGCGGTTTACAGAGTCAGCATATTGCCCCCAACAATGCGGGTCCTCATTTTACCCACCTCGGAAGGATGGAAGGTTGAGTCAACCCTGAGCCGGTGAGATTTGAACTGCACTCTAACCACTGCACCACCTCAGCTCTCGGCTCATTAACAAAGAAAGTGTTAATGTCTAAATTGATTTCTAAATATCTAGTGGAACTACTGCTTAAATGAGCTAGAGCTATACTTGTTGTAGTTAGAGATTGTAGAAAATTAAGGAATAATGTAATTATTGAGTGTACGCTGATCATATCCCAAACTGGGCAGCTGAAAATTAGATAAACTATAGGAAGGAAAACTGATTACTACTAAACACCAATAGAAATAATCAGTAAAGACTAGTGATAAAATATCATCATTGCTGAAATCTACCACATTCCTGATTGGTAAACATATGTTTTAGAAAAGTATATGAGATCTGGGACAATCATATTATATATTATTTATATTGCATGTATATTATTTTCAGATGCTGTGCTTATGTTACATATTCAATCGTTTAGAACAAAAAGACTAATTTTTGAAACACAACCATTGCGTTTATATATTTATATTGAAAGGAAAAGATTTTAAATGGCTTTTCAAATTTAGGAGAGGTCAATCTGAGACCATGAAAGGAGAACCAGTTATTTCTTTAAAATTGGAATGAGAAAGCTAGGAGTCCAGTTTTATAAATATTGTGATAATCGTATTTCAATAAACAAATAGAGAAGAAATGCCTTAATGAATTACATGAGGTTAATCACCCCAACTCTTCCTAGACTTAGTTAATTCACAGTTTCTAAGCTTTCTAAAAAAGGTGATGGAAGTTTTAACACTGCTTTATAAATGACCTTAACCGACCACAGGAACACAAGATACAACATAGTTCTAGTAAGCAACCTATTTTGACAATTCAGTTATGTATTTGAGCAATCCGTGGGCCTAAAGATTTTTTTAAAAAAGCCTTAGGCCCATGGATTTACAGTTTACAGCAATGTGATTTCCTGTTCATTTTTGCAAAATGAAAATACAAGTCTTTTCTGTAGTAGCATTCACACTTGGCACACACTTCCCTGGGAAGTACAATTAGCACCTTTTCTCCTTGTATTTTGCAAATAATACAAAACTATTCCAATGTGCATTTGATCTAATTTTATAGTGGATA
The DNA here is from genome assembly GCF_051295495.1 of Thamnophis sirtalis. Lineage (NCBI taxonomy): Eukaryota > Metazoa > Chordata > Lepidosauria > Squamata > Natricidae > Thamnophis > Thamnophis sirtalis. The sequence goes on from NW_028261388.1 coordinate 78,491,135, forward strand.
TGCACAGGCTTTGTATTTGTAATAATTGGAATGTTTTCTATCTTATTCCTACTCTGTTATTTATTGCCCAATCTTGAATAGGTGTTCTATACACATTGTAAAAAAAAATGCACAAACATCAAGCTGTTTCCATGGTGAAAAACAGTGTTTTTATACAAGGAACAGTGTATATTTTAATGATATATTGTATACTAAGACATACCATGTCAATGAAATTGCTACAGTAACATGCCTCAAATTATAAAGTAGTACAACTACTCAATGAGATCGTCCTCATGTTAATGGAAAGCTTAAATAGCAGTTGCAATTTTAATCTGCAAACCCATTATCTATGAAGTCAATGTAAATCAATACATTTTTCTTTAGGTTTGTCCAAAGGTCTCTTAAAATAATTGCTTGAAATCAACCGAATACCTGCCCCTCTTAGAAAAGCCAAACTGAGTACCATTGGAAAGGGACAAGACCATGTATTCTACCAGATTTGAGAGGAATAGGCTGGCGTGAGAGAGTGTGAGATAAGAGAGCAGACCATAATTCCAATTTTGCTGTTGCTCTGCATTCACCAGCTCCTTTAAAACAGTCCTGCTTTGGGAATAGCCAACTGCTGCTATGAGAACTCACAAGGGGTTGATGATCCACACTTTTCTCTAGAGTTGAGCAACTTTTCATTATCTGAGAGTACCGATGAAGGTATGACTTGATGCAGTTATGTTTTTTCCTTTGTTATTTTTTACCTAACTTGAGAATCTGGCCACTGATCCCAAGTCTTATAAAGTCTTATAAATTGCAGGAGATGGGTGGCCTATAGCTTTTATAAATAAATAAAATCAAGCAAGCAAGAAAAGGCAATTTGATGCTTATTTACAGATATTTAAGTTGAGAAATTGAGGTGAATGCCGAAAATAAGCATTGGCAGTGTTTATATTAACACATGGTCAAGATTATTGACTTATCTTGATCTATTATGAATGAGCAGCACCTGGTGTACATTATTCTCCTGTTCCTTTCTATATGAGAATAGCAAAATAAGTCAGGATTTGTTTCAAAATCATACAAAAACTTTGCAAGCTATTCAATTTATTACAATTTGTAAATCTTCATAATTTTGGTCCAGGCGTTCCTTCTAAAGCAGGCAGGATACACAGGCAATTTCTGTTCAGTTGTGTGCAAAATTGCCGATACCTGCGATTGCGAAGAGTTTCAGAAAAAGAGGTGGATTTTAACCTCTGAAATTTTATGTTCAAAAGTTTTGTTAATCTTTAAGCTTCTATATAAACTTTGGTTTGACTTTGTTCCGAATAATTTCTTAAAGTTTCAAATCTCCCAAAATACACAATGATTTCAATTACAACAGATAGGACATTACAAAATAGTTTATTTCTACTCTCTACTCTAAACGTTGCTATCTGGTGAATGAAAGCATTTTTGTATGAAAACTCCATACTATCAGGTAGTAGTTTCTATTAAGTAAGCCTAAATTACTTAATAGAGCCAAGGTGGCGCAGTGGTTAAGTGCAGCACTGCAGGCTACTGCTAGATCAGCAGGTCAGCGGTTCAAATCTCACCGGCTCAGGGTTGACTCAGCCTTCCATCCTTCCGAGGTGGGTAAAATGAGGACCCAGATTGTTGGGGGCAATATGCTGACTCTCTGTAAACCGCTTAGAGAGGCCTGAAGGCCTATGAAGCGGTATATAAGTCTACTGCTATTGCTATTGCTATTAATAGACATTTCCTGGGAAAAGCGAATACGAATTGGAACTAAAGTAAGCAATGAAACTATTGCTTTAAGTTGGCAAATAGTGCACTTTTTATTTAGTCTGAGAGTATCAAAAGTTTTAAGATGAAAAGATACTCCTAAGAGATTGGAAGAGAGCTCTGCAATAACCTATTCTGCAGGGGTGGGTTGCTAATCCCGTTCCAACCGGTTCGGTTGGAATGGGGCCGGCGGCGTCCTCGTGCATGCGTGCAATTCACGCATGCATCTTAGCGCCTGCGCGATGCTCCAGCTGCTCGTGGAGCCTCGCGCAGGCGCTGTATGTGCGATCCAGCTGCTCGCGGGGAATCGCGCAGGCGCTGTATGTGCCATGCGCCTGCGTGGAAGCGCAGAAGCCTTCAAAGACCGGTAAGGAGAGCGGGCGGGCAGGTGGGCCCTTCGCTGTTCCCTGAAGTTACTTACTTCCGGGTTCGCCGACCAACCGGTTTGCAGAGACCGCCACAAACCGGTTGAAACCCACCCCTGCTATTCTGATACTTCTCTGAAAAGACCTGTGGCTTTAAAGATATGATAGCAACATGTTGTTTGTGCACTGATCCCTACTGTTTCCCCACAAAAGCCATCAATTAAATTTTCAATCTGGGCTAGATAATACCACAGTTAACATGAGCTAGTTCTTAAGATTAGAGGAACATAATATAGGTAGTTGAATTTATGTTTTGCTTTGACAGTCCTTCATTCATTTTTCTGCTGATTGCCTTCTTAAATTGAGGTTTAAATAAAATTTGATTTGCCCTTCTACCCTCATGTTGCTCATGAAGAGAAATGATAGCAAGAAACATTAAAAGGTTGTTCAGTTTTCTTTTGGCAAGGGCAGTCTTCTCTTTAGTTTAATCATATATGAAAATGCAACTAATGAAATAATGTCTTTTTCAGATCCAAACAAATGCTGTTGCCAATATATATTATATATATTTCAAATTACAAATTTGATTTGGGGGGGAGGGACTATGTCTCCCAACGTCTTTTCTAATTCAGTTACTGCAAATATAACATTAGCCTTCATTTACTCTAAGTCCATTTCCATTTTATAAGTAAGTATTTAATAATAAAATCATTAGATATACTTCAGTTTTAAAAGTGATTACTGGTAAAGATTTAAACCAATTTTTAGAAGTCAAAAGGGAATATTATCAATTGAATGCAAAAATAAATACTAGGTGGATGTGCTGGTTGTGTTAAGTTTGTTTTAGATTTAGTGCTTGTAATGGAATTTAATTAAATTGATCTGGATATTGTAAAAGCACAATAGATTTGAGACTCCTGAAGTCAGTATGTAACCACTCCAAAAGTAAAATATTGGGTTTTTCTGAACCCATTTGTATTCATCTTACTTAATCCTAATTAAGCAAAGTTAAGCAAAAACATATGACATACTTACAAGGAATTCTTTTGTGTGTGTGTGTGTATGTCACAACTCCTGGTATGCCCAAATATGGGAGGAAGCATACTGCTTCCTTTCTCTGTCTATCGGCTCACCCCGGCTCTCCCCAGGAGACCATCCAGACAGAAAGCCATTATTTTTACTGTTGCCTTTGTTACATTTGTGTTGCATTTGTGCTGATAAATAAATAAAGGGAGACTAGTATAGATCTATTTCAAGCTATTTAGCTCTCATCAGCTAGCCATACCCAAATCCCAGTAAGGGTATGGCTAGCTGATGAGAGCTAAATTGCTTGAAATAGATCTATACTAGTCTCCTTTTATTTATTTATCAGCACAAATGCAACATGCACACACACACATACACACACATAACCCCCTTATTTTTTAAAATAGATAAATCCACTCGTAAAGAGAATTTGAAGGAAAGTCCTTTTCTTTCAGTTTTAATCTACCGAATTGTACCTCAGGAACACTGCAGAACTATTACTTATTAATAGTGAAGTTACAATTGTACATATTAATGTTAACTAAGACTGAATTTATGACAAAGGATCCACTGAAAGGCAATAAATCCCTTATTTCAATATATTGAAGAAATAAATAATTCTTCAAAAAAAGGCCAACGAGATTGGTGCACAAAAATAACTGTGCTGCTAATCTTTAGGTGCATAACATATTAATATACTATGTCTTAATATATTAATATACGATACCTCCATTAATATTTTATAGCATATTCACAGTATTTAAATGAATAAGATTTCTGAAGCACAAGGTACCCATTGGGATTATACCTAATCTTTTGGTCTTTATATACCTCTGTATTTATGAACTATTCTATTATTCAGCTTGGTCTTTTCTGGAGAATTGAGCTGTGAAAGTTTTAAGTTCTAACAGATACAGGTCATAGATCAGTGACACTTAACTTAAATTTTCTACCCTGGTTGTCAAGCACCAAATAATGGATAAAACAAACAGTAGATGAAACAAATGTGGTGGGTTTTTACTCAACATTTAAGCTATTTTAACCAATTAAAATAAAAAGCAAATACGGAGGAATATTGCCAATACTGCAGGTGAAAAAGAACAATAACTGACATAGAAGCCTACTATGTAGTGTCCTCATATAAGTAAAGTTAGAGATGGGAACTGATACGGTTCCTTTTGTATTGCAAGAAAAATGCTTTCCCCACCTTCCTCTCCAGTTCATAGAAAAGCAACTGTGACCCCAGAAATAATAATTGAAGTGCACTACAGAGAGCTACGTGTATCTGTCCTTCAAGCAGAAAGAGAAGAATGAACCACGGATCTGGATGGGGAGGAACAGGCTCAAGTTCAATCTCTCCAAGACTGAGTGGCTGTAGTGTCCATCATCCCGATTTGTGCATCTTGTTCCATCTTTGATGATAGGGGGAGAAGTTTTAGCCCCCTCAGAGAGGGCCCGCAATCTGGGAGTCCTCCTGGATACGCAGCTTAGTTTAGAAGAACACCTGACGGCCGTGACCAGGGGGGGGGGCTTTTACCAGGTTCGCCTGGTACGTCAGTTGCGCCCCTTCCTGGATCAGGATGCTCTATGCACAGTTACTCATGCCCCTGTCCTTTCTCGCCTGGACTACTGTAACACTCTCTACATGGGGCTGCCCTTGAAGAGCACCCAGAGGCTTCAACTGGTCCAGAATGTGGGTTATCATGGGGGTATCTAGGTGCTCCCATGTTGCGCTTCTTTTAGGCGGCCTGCACTGGTTGTCGGTTGTCTTCCGGGTGCGATTCAAGGTACTAATTATGACCTTTAAAGCGCTCCATGGCTTAGGCCCAGGATACCTGCAAGACCACCTACTGCCACCAGTAGCCTCCCATCGTCCAGTGCGATCCCACAGTTGGCCTCCTCAGGGTGCCGTCGGCCAGACAGTGTCGGCTAGCGACCCCCAGGGGAACAGCCTTCTCTGTGGGAGCGCCTTCCCTCTGGAATGAGCTGCCCCCCGGAGCTTCGTATAATCCCTGACCTCCAGTCCTTCTGACGCGCCCTAAAAAGTTGGCTTTTCCAGCAAGCCAGCCTGGCCTGAACAGAATAAAATAAATGATTGATTATTATTAATTTTAATCGAATTTTAAATGTTATTGTTAATCTTAATTGGGTTTGTTTTTTGGATACTCTTAATTTTTTTTAACTTGTGTAATATTTTTTTTTTTTTAATGTTGTACGCCACCCTGAGTCCTTGGGAGAAGGGCGGCATATAAATCCAATAAACAAACAACACACAACCAGAGATGGAAAATATCTTTAAATGTTTTGGAATACAACATAGAGGCTCTCCACTAGGAATATAGTTTTTTGATGCTATTAAAATTCAACAGAAATGAGTGCTCCATCCAATTTAAAGATTGGCAAATTAGAGTGAAGATGATTACAATACTTTCTATGGAGGAAATAAGGACCACACTGTTAAAATAAATAAGTTAAACTTTTAGAGCTTATAAAACTATTTTCTCATGTTTGCCTTTCTTATAAATGCCCTGCCAGAGAAACTGCCAAAGCAAGCAAGCTAGCTCTTACTTTTTTGACTCGTGATGCAATTTTGGTTCGTATTTCCCAAGTAGTTTAATAATAATACCTATCTCAGATTCCGAAGACTGCTGTATATCTGGTGAGATCACTATTCAGCTAATGACAGAACAAGCTAGTGTGGATTTTAGAAAAGAACTTTTGCTAGCTCAACCTGAAGTGATGTGCATGGAAAATATATGCACTTCATCCCTTCCCTTCAAAACCTCTCAGTATTGAACCAGGTTCTCTTCCTTATATCATATATATATAGTTTAGATACCATTAAAAAAAGAATATCTTTGATTTTGCATGAAATGGACAAGAACTAAACATACCCTATGGGCACTTAAAAATTGTTTTTGCAATTTAAGTTTGAAGGTGTATATAAATGTGTGTATGTATATATACATGTGTGCATCACTAATATAACAAGTACAAATGATTTATGGCTTGTATCAAAAGCAAAATGTATATCTTTAGTGTGATAGAGAACCCTGGCATCAAAATGAAGATTAAAATACACTATAAAAACTATTTTTAAAAAAATAAAGTATTATCATCAAAATCTGTAACTCGGTTCTTTCATTTATTGGTTCTGTGCCTTTCCAACTTATTTCTGAATGCCAAAATCCCATTACTCAATCAGTATGACAAAGAATTAGTGAACCATTTTCTTCCATTGTATTCCTGAAATTATTATAAAGTCCTCTACTTAACATTTCTAAGAATATTTATTTCTTCAATGTACCGTACAGTTGGAAATATTTCCTTCTTTTTCAAACTACAGTATTTTTAAAAGCTGCTGCAGTTATGAACAAAAAGAGAAGACACATTTTTTTCTCTATGAATCTTATCTCTAATTTTAGTTTTAAAGATGGTCAAATTTAGATCCAATTCAAACAATTCTAAGGTTCATATATAGCTTAATGCTTATAGCTTATCTCGCTATGCCTCACAATTCAGTTTGATGTGTTGTTTGGCAAAAAAACAGAAGTAACAACTCATTTTATATTCATTTCAATGAATTTTAAGAAGCACACAAGTATTCTAGCAACTATCTAAGAAAAAGCCACATACTGGATGAAACAGGGAGTTAAATATGCAATTATGGATTATGTGAGATGATTATTGACTGATAAGAGGAATGAATTCTTTAGAATTGCAATGATTTAGAGTCCTCCAGAAAACGGTGCCCTGAACAGCAGAATATTTTTTTTCTCCTGCTGACAAACATCTGATTTTGCTGCCAAAGATGGTTCTTTGGCAGCACACTCCCCGGAATTGAATCAGAGCAACTAGGAATGACCCAAGACAATCCTTGATATGGAAAGACAGTTGCAATTCTTGGTGATCTGATCTAATTTACAATTATGCTGGACTATTGTAGAAAGGATTTTGTATTTTACTAGTTTTTCAAAGAACTTTGCTGCTTTATTTTGCTTTTGTACATAATTTTTGTTTCTTTTCCTTTGTTCTCTACAGAAATGGAAATTTTCTCTTACATTTCTATTTCTTCTCTATCATAGGAAATATTATCTTAATTTCTCCTGCAGACTTCTTGTTAGAACATCTACTTTGTTTGTCTTTGAGAGTAATTGCCCTTGTTGTGTTGTGAAAGCTGGGCTAAAATTTGGACTATATTAAAAATGGAAACAGCAATAAAAGCAGATCGACTTAATCTTAAAGCCTTCTTGGAAGTCTTAGGAAAAATGCTTTTCAACTTAAAAAGCTCTGAGTGAAAATTTAGATAGAAGGTTTGATGATTTAACAACAGTTATAAATCAATCTAAGGAGGATAATCAAATAGAGATAATAGTAACTAAAAAAACCCCTACAATTAAGTGAATTGGAAGTCAATTTGTTGCTGACAGAATTGAAGGAGAAGAAACTTTGCTTGACAATTGCAGGCTTGTTGGAGAAGGTTAAAAGGGGCCTGGATTTAAAAAGCTTAGAGATAGCAGTGTGGATCAGTGATGAACTGTACTTCCTTAAGAAAACTGATTGTGGAATAGATTTATTATATTCAACCAGAAGACAACTGTTAAGTTGTGGCTCAACTGGCACGGAACATTTCTGAACAACAAGCACTGCAGAGATATTCACAACACAGAACTATGACTTTGAGGAATGAGATACAATTGTTGGGAAAGATCTCTGTTATAATTTTAAGGTAAAGCTTTATTAAGAATCAGTTGAAGATGCCTGATGCTAGACAGAGAGAGATAATGATTGCATTGGTTTATGATAGATTAGAAGCCATAGTGGACTTTCTCTGTGTGAAATACATTGATAGATTGTTAACAGAAGGATCTGAAGTTTATTTCTGTTGTTGGCTCTACCTGTTAACTGATTTTGTAACAGTAAATAGAGGGTTGATCAGATTAGTTGGGCAAATAGAGCTGTAAAAGTTTATAAATTGTAAATCTGTTTTGCAAGGAGGGGGAAATGATTATTGTTGAAATATATTCAACTAGGAGGAACAATATATGTGTTTGTTTTTTATACACATTTTTTGGTCTTGTTAATTTTTGCTTTGTTGTTTTCTGCTGAAGTTTGTATTTTAATTTTGGAAATAATAAAAAAAAGAATTGCAATGAACTAATACAACAGAAATGAAATAAAAAGATTTCCCTGTGATTTAAGTTCATATATTTCCTTTAGAAAAAGGGATGTTGTAGTTCCGGACATATCTGTTTGAACCAAGGTAGTCAATCTGTAGAATTGCTTCTTTAATCAGTTTGACAACTGAAATGGGAAAAAAAGCATACACAATAGAGGATTAACGTTTAATCATCATCTGTTTATCAGAGTTCTAGAATCTCTTAGTAATCCATGGGAGATGGGTAGTATTCTAGTAATAATCCCAATTCATGTTCTATGGCTAGTGATGAGCTTCTATAATGCAATTAAGTGGACTTTTTTAGAATGATATTTCTGATAATTTTCCTGGTTAACATTTTATCTACAGAACTTTCAAAAGAATGGCTTTGTCTATCTATAATTAATTATTGATTTTCCTATTGTGAATGCAAGGATGACAAGACTTAATCTAATCAATAACATAGTGATGTATACAAAAAGACTAGCGTGTTAGATAAAACCCAAAGGATAGAATGTCAGACGTACAAGAATCATAATTTATACTGTTACGTTATATAGGGAGCCACCCACCAGGCTTTATAAAAGCACCGCTAACACTTCTTGCAATCATTTTTCAAAATTGTTTATATCATGCAGGGTAAATGCAAAATTATCTGTAGCTCAATGGCGTGACCCGACAAATGCGTGCCGACACAATCGTGGCGTCAAAAGCGCGCCCACAACAGCGCGCCGGCAAAAGGGCACCCACAAAAGCGTGATTAGGGTTTTTACGTTAGGGTTAGGGTTATAACGTTGTTTTTGCGTCCTAATATGTTGTTTGTGGATGGCGCACTTTTGTCGCCGCGCATTTGTTGACGAGCTGTTGTGGGCGCGCTTTTGACGTTGCAGTGTTGTCGCCGCGGTTTTGTCAGTGCGCATTTGTCGGGCGCACATTTGTCAGTGAACCGCTCAATGGCATTCTGTCTAAATCTCTTTGGAAAATGGTCTAAAGTGTGAGATATGTGAGATCGCAGTGTTTGTTGAAATTCTGAAATTAACTAAATCGTTCGAAAGATAACACTATATATATTCTTCAGCAAATCAGAAATCTAACTATAGACCTTACAGCAAATACAATAATTATGCTCAAATAATAACAAAATGAAGTTAATATGGTGCATTATGAATAAGAAGGCCAACATTGTTACTGAACCATTTTCATTTCCAAACCTGGCACTCTCTCTTATACCTTTTCCCCAGAAAGAATGAAACTTTCTAACAAAAGAAATGAATTGAAACAAAGAATAACTGAGCATCCAGAATAGCACAAAAACACAACTGAATAAGGTTGCCTGCATTAAAGCCTGTGACCAACCCCCCCAAGAAACAAAATGAAAAAAGGGGGGGCATGAATCACCCTTGCTAAAGGGCCGCAATAAGCTGGTAAGCCAAGAATAAAATGATATCTTTTGGAGAATTTAAAAGAACACTTTCCTTAAGTGAGATATAGCTTTTTTTTAAAGTATGTGTTATTGTTTTAGAAGGAAGATTACTATTTAAATTAACTTGGTACAGAGAGAGCAGTTGGGCAGCCTGCTTAATTGTGTGTAAAATAACCTCCCTCCTCTTTAATTTAAAAGTGCAATCCTGGGGATGGAGATTAAATTAACTAAAACTTGCGCCACAGAAATAGGTTCCCCCAAATGAATATATCTGCATTCATGTAATAATGAGATAATTCTCCATCCCTCAATATCGTGAGCAAGAAACCTAATAAACCATTATTCCCTCTGCTGATTTTTGAACAATGTAGCTTGCTTACACTGAATATGAAAGAGCTGAAATTATTAGTTTTGTGGACTCCCTCATAAAGATCTAGAAGAATTTGTTTTCTAGCTGCATGCACTGGTCATTTTAATTTCCCTTAAGAGTCTGATTTTATTTTAGAACAAGGAGGAATATAGCCCAAAGAAGTTGGGAACGGTTTCATAGCAGCAATATAGTTTCATCTCTCCATGTAAAATATGACTGGAATAACAATACAATATAGCCTCCCCCTATTTCTTTAACAGATATAAAATGATATAAACAGATATATTTGCATCTCTAACTGTCTGGTTTGGCACAGCAACCAAACAAGACAGACCCAAATTTCAATGAATAGTTAGGTCTGCAAAAAAAAGCAATTGCAACCAGCCTGCCTTCCATTGAGGATCTGTATACTGCATGAGCTAGAAAGAGGGCTGTGAAAATATCTACAGATCCCTCACATCCTGGACATAAACTGTTTCAACTCCTTTCCTCAAGGTGATGCATGCCAAAACATGCCAAAACAACTAGATAGAAGGACATTTCCCATCCCCACTCCCCATACCATCAATCTGCTAAACAACCAATTCCCACAGCACTGTCAAACCATCTAGAAGGGCTATATTACAGCTATCCTTCTCATCTTTCCTATTATCTATTTCCTTAGCTTCTTATGACTATAACTTTGCTGTTTGTATCTTATGATTTATGTTGACTGATTTTATTTAGTATTCTATTATGATTTATGTGGTTTGCTTTTATATAGTATCCTGTTGTGGCCCAGCAGGAGCCGTTGGAGCTGCCACTAGACTCCAACAGCGAGGGGCCCTGTGAGTCAGCCCTGGAGGATGTGGAGGACCCTGGACAGGGTTCCGACTCCAAGCAGGGCACAGAGAGACTGGTTGGCCACCAGGTGGCGCCTAAGCCTTAGACCAGTGGGGAGGAGACAAGCGAGAGTGATCCAGAAGTCAGCAGTGAGTTGTTCCTGGATGCACGCCATCGAAGAGCTAATAGGTGTCAGGAACTTGCTATTAAAAGTACATTCTAGTTAAGATTGTCTCGGCTTTCGTTACTGGACGGAGGAGGGGGTCAGAACAGTATCCAATGACTATCACTGGGTGCTATATCTCATGATATACTGTAAAGGGCTGGAGTATCTATTATATGTCTACTTTTAACACATAACTTAAGCACATAGATAAGTTCGCTTCTGCAATTCAACATTTTCTATGCTAAAAAGAGGGCGAGAGTCTAAGCTGCAAAGTAAGCAAGCTTTTGTTTTACTTGGTCACGGACAGAAGCTTTGTGGATGCAACCTCTGCTTGAGTCATACAGTTTAATACTAGCATAATGCTGCAGCTGGAAAAGTTCTTTTTGTTGTAAGAGCCAAGGTGGCGCAGTGGTTAAATGCAGCACTGCAGGCTACTGCTAGATCAGCAGTTCAGCGGTTCAAATCTCACCGGCTCAGGGTTGACTCAGCCTTCCATCCTTCCGAGGTGGGTAAAATGAGGACCCAGATTGTTGGGGGCAATATGCTGACTCTCTGTAAACCGCTTAGAGAGGGCTGAAAGCCCTATGAAGCGGTATATAAGTCTACTGCTATTGCTATTGCTATTGTTGTTTTTGTACTGTACCAGAGATAGCATAGCAGTTAACAGGAAGAAACTTGTAATTGGTAAAATTTGCTTTCTTCAGTGGAGAGATCCACTGGATTTTAGTTATTCTAGTCTAGGAGTGGGGAACCATGGCCATTTTATAGCAATAGCAGTTAGACTTATATACCGCTTCATAGGGCTTTCAGCCCTCTCTAAGCGGTTTACAGAGTCAGCATATCACCCCCACAGTCTGGGTCCTCATTTTACCCACCTCGGAAGGATGGAAGGCTGAGTCAACCTTGAGCCGGTGAGATTTGAACTGCTGAACTGCAGATAACAGTCAGCTGAAGTGGCCTGCAGTACAGCACTCTAAACACTGCGCCACCTCGGCTCTCTTATGACAGGAATTCTGGAAGTTCAAGTCCATAAGTCATAACAGGGCAATAGTTCTCCACCCCTGCTCTAGTCAATGGAAGGACACCACCATATTTGAAAGCAGTGGTGGGATTCAAATAATTTAACAACCGGTTCTGTGCCCTAATAACCAACATCACTCAGGCCAATGGGCCCTTCACCTTAGTTGTTACAATGTAATAAGGGTTAACCAGAGAGGCAGTTTCTGTAAGCAGGGCATTAAAGATCAGGCTAGAAACAACACCAGAATGTTTCCTTCCTGTCTTCCTTACAGGATTAGCCCTGCAAAGTGGAAAAAACCAAAATTGAGATTTCTTCCAACAACCGGTTCTCCGAGCTACCTAGAAAGTTAACAGCCGGTTCTTCCGAATAGGTGCAAACTGGCTGAATCCCACCACTGTTTGAAAGGCTCATTCTGGTATAAGCCATAGAAATTTTAATCGAGAAATATTAGATCCTTTTGAAAGCCACATCCATCTACTTTTGAACACAACAGAGTAACTGCAGCCTTGACCTACATAAGCCCTTCAGACATATTGTCTCCATTCTCTTGCCTAAAGCAAGATTGAGATTTCATTGAATAACTAACTTCAAAAGGAAGGTTGTCAGTCAATTATTCAGAGTGGTGCATCATAAAGAGCATTTCTATCTGTCTTACAGAAAGATCAAAAGAACACATCCTACTCTCTGCGGTGATACAATCTTTTAATAACCAAAGCTACAAAGCATCCTAAAATTTGTTGCAATTCTAAATCTACATTTTAGCAGTCAAGTAAATGCCTTGGCTTTATCGAATGCACCACATTCAGCAGCCTTGGCATAAGCAACTAAGGGCACATTCAACATTTTAGCCAATTACTGTTTCTACCCAAATTTTTAAACCGTTATACATTTTTTAAAAAAAATATACAGTACAATTGTCTTAAAAGTATATATGTTAATATTCCATATATTTGATAAAAGAATAAAAAACACAGCCTTCTTGGGTTATGCTTTTTCATAAAATACCCTTTAATTAGTCAACCCCCACTGCCTGGATAATGAGCCTGATTAAAAGGCATATGCAATATACATTCCCTATAGACCATGACCCCACACTGCTGAATAATTTGGGTATCCATGTTATTATATTTTTATAAATCACCTATGGCAAATAAAGGAATAAAAAATTGCACCAAGGGTAAATCAACAATATCTAGGGCTTGCTTTAATGCCATATGTTCAAGAAAGGATGACATGATATCAATCTTTATTCTTTTGCAATCCCAAATAATGCGGATTGACAAAAATATTAGATAGGAAAACATAAGAATAATTGCTTATTCTATATTACAACATTCAAACATGAAGTTTTAGGAGAGTGTCTGTTTAAACCAACCTACTTAAATTCAAATGCTGGGATTTAAGTTGATAGCCTCAGTGCAATTTGAGGCAAAGACATGTGTGGGTGTATTCTTCTCTCTCTCTCTTTCTCTTCCACCCTATTTTTTTTTACAACCCCGTTATCTCTTAATTTGGGAGTAAGGGCAACTGAATTGAGCTGAGTGTTTACCGACCAGATGCCCTTCCTGACACCTATGGGGAGTTCACAGCAGATATTTTCTCTTGAAAATGCTGCTACCGAGGATTGAACTCTCAACCTTCCACATGAGAGGCAAGCATCTTCATTTCTAGGCCACTGTGCCCTTCTACCCCGCTTTGCACACAATTCTTATTTTATATGTGTTAGGCATTTTATTCTATTTTTTGGCTAGTGCTTAAAACATTCTATCTGATGTAGGTTCACAGAGTGTCAATATTTGTACAGATGCTTATACTTGCAATTTTGAATATATCTGCTTTAATCAATTATCTCTATTGCTTTATAAGTAATTTTGATTTTTTCAATATAGTTTCTTTAATAGTGTTTCAACATACATTTAATAACTGCAAAATCTGTCTGATTTTAATAAAATTTGAATAAAATTTCTATTGTTTAAAACTAAAACATAATCTGGCATGTATTAAATGATGAACATTTTATTTATTGTACTTTGCCCTGCGAAGAACATGGAAAAAATATTGTGGGTGTGTTTCCTCAAAAGAAGAATTCCTTAAGTGAATGGAGCCAGTATGGGGTGGGGAGATCTTTTGGTGGTAGGTAAAACAAGATTTTGGCAATATGCAGCAGAACAATTTTATATTATGCTATGTTTTAGTAACAGATGGCTGGTGCTAACAGTTTCGACATCACAAATCACTTGTCTGGAGACATGGGAATGTTGGTTCCAAACTTCCTCTCTACAACCAGATAAGAAGGAAAGAAAAAAAATCTCAAGCAAATGCCTAATCCAGTACCCTTTTACTTAAAAATCAGTACCCTGTCTTCAATCAAATGCATCAACATGAATTAAAATAATAAAGTCTATCAACATACATTATTAACAAAATCACATAAAACAATATCAAATATAAATTATAAAGGGAAGATACGTTTTCAACTGGTTCTTTTTCTCAAAAAGCCAATTTATTTTCTTTAATAAGACGTTTAGCTAGATGCCTTGAGATGCATTTGACTCTGAGGCCATACCTATGCCATTCTGATTGGATTCTGTCAATTGGTTGCAAATGAACAAATTAGATATAGTTCCTACCCCTTCCGAATGCCAAGGAGGCAAATCTCAAGATAAAGGAGTGATCAGTTTGGAATGTTGTTGCTGTGCAGTACCACTCCAAAACAGTCTAAATGTAATAGTGAATGTCAGGTGATTTTTATGCTTCACTTTCTGTCTTCCCATTCCATTTCTCCTTCTCTTTGGACTACTGTTAGTTACACTTTTGGCTGAGTCCTCTTCAGTCTGATTCAGGGGTGGGTTTCAACCGGATCGCGGCGGTCCCTGCGAACCGGTTGGTCGGCGAACCTGGAAGTAAGTAACTTCCGGGAACGGCGAAGGGCCCACTCGCGTGCCCGCGCGTGCTCCTTATCTGGTTTTGACAAGTTCTGCGCTTCCACGCATGCGCAGGATGCATACAGCGCCTGCGCGATCCTCCAGGAGCAGCTGGAGCATCGTACAGACGCTAGTATGCACGCGCGCACCGCACGCGTGTGCGAGAACGCCGCCGGCCCCGTTCCAACCGAACCGGTTGGAACGGGGCAAGAAACCCACCCCTGGTCTGATTTCACTAGTAGAAACAGTCCAAGTAACAAGGACATAGTATATGAAGAAGTTGAGGTTTGTGAGAAGGCTTTGTAATAGGGATTAGATACAGGGTTTATTCCAGGTCTGGATGGCATTTGGATAACTCTTTAAATAGGTGCCCACAATACTGAACTGGTCTGATCTGCAGCTCAGGGCTACTGTGTCTATAACAGACTTTTCTATGCACCAGGCTCTTTATTTAGCCTACTGGTTTTCCAGCTCCCAGTGATATTTCCATGGACCAAATTGATAGGCTTTCATCTCATAGGCAAGTCAATTAGCCAGGAGCAATGGGATCTAATGCTCCCCATCAATGGCTACTTGGAATTGAGCTTTCTCTGGGTTCTTCATCCTGGTCTTCCTCATTTGGGGAAGATTCCTTAGGGACATGACAATTGCTGCCTTTTGGAACCTGATAGTCTATTTTATATTACCAGTATATTTGAATTAGGGTTTAGAATCAGAAATCATCACTTTTATTTCTTGTAAAGGGATAGGGGAATAATGCAAACCATATAGGGTTTTTTATATATGCACTGGCATGTCATTAACGTGAACAGGACTTATATTTTCACTTTTTTCCTGTTTAGCGAAGACGTTATTAAATATATTTCAATGTAATATTGAAGCATTCTACTATAATTTTTAAATACATATTAACCTTATTTTTGTTTTATATTACTTTTCTCCTTTACAGCATTGGACATGATTTCTGATTTTCAGCAATCATTTTAAGAACTTTGGGGCCATCAAAACAAAAATGGAGCAACAACTAAAATCATCATCACCACCACCTTTAATTTTCAAGAAATTCAACAACAAATTCAACTGGAAAAAAGGTGACATTATAAGTCAAGCCAAATCCACCAGTATTGGGAAATACCTAGAAGCCTTGGATTCCGACCAACCAGCCATCAACAGGCGTAGAGAAATAAGCTCCATTTGGATACCATTTCAAAGATACAACCAAAAGTGAAAGAAGGAAAGAAGCATTTCATAGCAGATTAAACTCCAAAGTTGAGAAAGAGAAAATAAGGTGGTGTCACAGCAGGTGCGAAGGATGGTAAACAAAGCATTCCAAACTATAGCTTATAACCTTTTAAATGGAATAATAATAATATAAGAATGGCAAAGAAAAAGAATAACTATGTGAATGTATATGTAAGAGAATAAATGACAGTAAAAATATAAAGCGCAATATAGGTAAATAATATTTGGTCATAAGTAGCTAAGTATAAATAAATAAAGAATTGTACATAAAAATGGATAATGAATAAGGAGATTATGAACGCAAGATAGAAATGTACAGAAGGGAAAACACTAACTGCAAAGAAACCAATTTGGAACTGCTGTTATGATATACGATGGAACTTATTGTTCCTACGTTGTTTTTAAGTCATGTGTTTGTTTCTGTCGATGTGCTTATGTGTTTAAAATAAAAATTTATATAAAAAAAATAAACTCCAAAGTTGAGCGCTATCACTATAAAAACTCCAAAGTTGACTATGGTTACTTTTGCTGATGGCAGTGTCTTCCCCAGAATGAGGATCTTGTTTTCCTGAAAACTCAGAAAAAATGTATGTAGCTGATGTCCTGGAATCTGTATAAGCTGTCCGTTATAGCAGATGAAAAGGCTATCTCAGGCACATATTGTACTTTTGCTAGATCAAAATACGTATAAATTGTATTGTCTTGATACACTAATCTCCATATTTTAAAAATCTTAAACGATGTAAGTTGATCTACTTGACTTAAAGTTTAGCTTTTATTCATTAAGAATAACTTTGCCAACAGCATATCTATTCCCTTCTTCTTCCACCTTGCAATTAATCCGACTTAGGGCATTTCTTTTTCAACCTGCCAATGGATAGGAATTTAATATTTATATCTTACTGTATCTCTATGAAACTGCATAGAAAGAACATTTTGCTGGTGCTAGAAAAAGGAGCAGCTGACATCTGTTGAAAGAAGGCTCCTGAATAGTTTAAAAATGCTGGCAGGCAACTGCCAGGAAGAGGTTTAGTACCAAATTCTTTCTTAAAGGCACAAGAGATCAAACACAATTCTTTGGAGGTAATCTGTGAGTAGGCAGCAAGTTACATAGCTTTCACAAACCTGGAATGGGTCTTCTAGTAACTGGACCATGCCAGTTGTAAACTAGTATGTTTGATCAAATCAATCTATCTATGTGACTCCCTGCCTGCCTGCCATCTGATTTCTGTGGGCAGTGTGACATCTAGGACAGTTATTAAAGATGGCAGCAAACATTAAACATGTACACGGAGGAAACTTTGGGGGATGCTTGGACTAAATAAAGGAAGTCTTCGGCTTACAACACTTTGTTTAACCACCGTTCAAAGTTACAACAGCACTGAAAAAAGTGATCTATGACCGTTTTTCACATTTATGAATGTTGCAGTGTCTCCATGGTCACATGATCAAAATTCGGACGCTTAGGAACCGAATCGGTTCAGATATATGACAGATTCAGTGTCGTGGGGGCATGATCCCTTTTTGTGACCTTCTGATGAGCAAAGTCAATGGGGAAGCCAGGTTCATTTAACAACCGTGTTACTAACTTAAACAACTGCAATGTTTCACTTAACAACCGTGACAAGACAGGTCGTAAAATGGGGCAAAACTCAGTTAACAACATAAATTTTGGACTCAATTGTGGTTGTAAGTTGAGGACTATCTGTATTATAAATAAAATTAATATTATTTCTGTGGTGCATTTCAGACAATTTAAAATGCCATGTTTATATTATTTTCATAATATAGTTCTGTGTAAAAAAATATCAGAATAGTGTATAGCCAGGAGGTAAAACAGAAAGGCAGTAACTAATACAACATTCAAACCAAGATGCTATGTGCAACAGTAATATTTCTTAGCAGGATTGTAATTCTGTTTTATTTTTCATATGGCCCTGAATGCTTCAAAAGAGAAAAGTCAAATAAATTTTGTATTCATACCCATTATCAAATAAAAAATAAAGAATATTGCTATGTTTTGATTCCCCCCCCTGCTAAAAAACAGTCTAGTATTGATTACAGAAATATATCAAGTCTATCATATAACTGAGAATGATTACATAGAAAAAAGGGCCTGACCAAATTAGTCTTTTGCATTGTTTTATGTTATCATGTTAACTTCATTTCCACAGTCACTAAGGAAAATAATTCACTGCTCATACAGGTGACCTGAAGATTTCATTGACGCTGCAAGTGATATTAACATGTATTCTATGCATTGCTTTCTATAATTGTATTTTGATTTATATCAATGTTTAAGTAACGCTTTAGTGCTGTTGCAGTGCTAATCTAGAAATGCATTCAGTTCCATTTATTTATTTTTAAATGTGCCAATATTTAATGCGACACATTTAAGTAAGGCATGTTGGTGGCATATAAATTTTAGAATAAAGAAGAATGAAAGAAAAATCATCACAAATCAAGACTCGTCAGCTGACAGCCAGAATACCTGGGTCTGGGAATAGATTCTGGTTTCTTGGTTCTGGGAGAGGGAATGCTGAGCGTGCCATGACTCAGAATGATGGGTAGGTGAAAATCCTCTGTCCTCAGCCACTCTGAAGTCTGGGGCCACCCGCTGCCATAAATCAATCAGTCAGTCAATCAATCATTTATTCCAGTGAGATTTCTTTCTTTTTTTTCAAACAGAAATATAGAAATGTGGGAACTAGGCTACATTTTTTGTACAATTATAATCATAAATAGATTACATTGATAACTACTGATTCAGACTGGTTCCAAAGCAGAGAAAATGCAGTGCAAATTGTTCCCAACAAAGGCTATATTCAAAGCAAAACAAAAACCTTAAAAATTAATAATTGCACATTATTCTCTTTATACAAGTGGATAGTGATGATTTAGTAGCTGTCTTTATGACACAGAATTATATTCGGCTTCCTCTCCCCCATGAGTTTCTTCTCTAGGCATGATTCTTGCACTAGGCAATTGCTTCTTTCTGTTTTTTCAGGAGAAGAGGTGAAATAATGATGTGAATGTTTGGAGTCAGTGATGGATTAAATCAGGGAAGGTAACTTTGAGGGGGACTTGTGGTCTTCACATTTTGGCAACAAATTACATTACCCTGGCAAGGAAAGTATCTGATGATAATTGTTAAATTTATATGCTGTCAATTCCCAGTGACTAGGTGGTTGATAATTGGTGAGAGGAATCTTGTCTTTTCGTGAATCATGGAAAAGCAAACTATTAAATTTGATCCTTACTCTCTCCAATTGCCAGGGTACTGTCTGTCACCCCGATTTTTCTTCAGCAGATGCGCTTAGTTCCAGACACACTGTGAAGAGGTGACCCAACAATATTTCCAATTTCTGAAGTCTATGTAGGGCCCAAAGGTTTTCTAAATTATAGCAGGGGCTGACACCTCACTTTGCATTACAAATATTCTTCATTGAATAGATTTTAATAAAAGGACTAAAACCGAGATGAGGTACCCATAGTTGCTTACCCTGTCACAGATGGTGAGCAAACTTATGTTCAGTCCAAATACAAGGAAGATGACATTTTTGAGGGATCAGACCAGTGGTGGGTTTCAATTTTTTTTCGAACCTACTCTGTGGGTGTGGCCTCCTTTGTGGGAGTGGCTTGCCGACCATGTGACCTGGTGGGAGTGGCTTGCCAGCCATGTGATCTGGTGGGAGTGGCTTGCTGGCCATGTGTTTTCTTTCTTTCTTTCTTTCTTTCTTTCTTTCTTTCTCTCCTTCCTTTTGTCTCTGTCCCTTTTTTTCTTTCATCTCTCTCTCACTTTTTCTTTTTATTTATTTATTTATTTCTTCCTTTCTCTCTCTCTCTCTGTGAGTCTGTGTGTGTGTGTGTGTATCAGTGGTGGGTTTCAAATATTTTTGGAACCTCTTCTGTAGGTGTGGCCTGCTTTCCGGGTCCACTGGTGGAACCTCTTCTAGCCGGTTTGGTAGACTTGACGAACTGGTTCTACCGAATTGGTGCGAACTGGTAGGAACCCACCTCTGGATCAGACTGCCCTTCATATTTATAGCCGCACTAAACTGGATAAGTGTGTTTGTTCTAAAGGGTCACTTTCACAGTCTGAAGTTGATTCTACAGCCATCTCTTTATCTTGGTTTCAAGAGGGTATCCCAGCTAACGCTTCTAGAGAATGTGGACTTGATTATTGTAATATAAGGCTTTGATAACAGCCAGGCTGGCTTATTACAAAACATACTCTATATTCAAATTCGTTCAAAAACTACATTGAAGCTGCACGGAATTCAAAATGAGACTGCACACTTTTTAATGGGAAGGAGCATTTTATGACTAAGTTGAAATATGTATAGTAAAAAGAAGGGAACGGGGAAGGTAAGGAAAATGAAAGGACGATGATCCACAGAAGTAGCAGTCAAGGGAACCAAAGATCCCTGAGCACCATTAAAATAATATGAATATTCCTGTTCAACTATATCAAATGTGAAGTGAATGTTGAAATGAGAAAGTAAAATATTGCTAACTTAGTCAAAGATGACAATAATTAATGAGATGTCAGTCATGAATAAATGATATCCAGTCAACCCTACAATTGAAATTATTTCCACTGTTCTCAGCACAGAAGCTGAGGAACTAGACTGTCTCAACCAACTTGGCATTTGTCTTCTTCACAACTGAACATGCCAATCACAACTTTTGCACATTTTCCTTCTTCAGTCTCATTTATAGGAAGATCATTGGAGAACAGAGTAACTTCTTTATTTATTGAACTTTAAGGATCAAGAGACAAAAGGATCAAATAATGAAAAAACAAATCCCACTGAGTTGTTTGCTCACGTAGATGATGCAGTGTGTACATGTGTGTTAGAAAGAGAAGTTTTGACAAGCCAATTCAAGATATGAAAACACAAAAAGCTCATTATTTAAATTTACATAGGCAAGTCAACAACAATATTCTGGTATTCTGCTTTAAACAGCAGCCAATCAGATAACCATGAATAGGCAGGCCATGATAGTAACAGCCTTCTGCATTTTTACTCCCAGCATTTTATAATTAGAACTTATTTAGAATTTATTTCTAAACTTGAAACTTCAGTGAAACTATCAAAACCATCAATCAAGTTAAATCCTTTTGGCAGGCATCTACTTTTGTAGTATTGCATTCAAAACATTATATATTGCTATAATTGTACATTTTGCCTAAATATATTTACCCATTTTTTGTTTTCGATTCTTGCTAAATAAGAAAAATTAATCAGTTTACTCATTTCTTCACTATATTATCTTACAATTCTTACAATTTTTTAAAAAACGGGCCAATATTCTACAGGGTATTGATTTCTATAGCAGATACACACTGTTGTGATATATGCTATCTTTCTTAAAATCTAAAAGAACCTAATATTGAATCTTCCTTTATGGCATAAAGGTGTCTTTCTATTGTCACCCCAGTGAGTTATGCCCTCTAAGATCTTACACCTAGGTATTACAGCTAACTGGTATCTTATGAATGAACATATGAGGTTAGCAGTTTGCACTTATTTTCACTGAATCTCAGCTGCCATTTTGCTACTCAAATAATTTAGAGATTCTTTTTGCACATAAAACTTCTTTGGCTGATGTACATGCTTAAAAAGAGAAATGGAAACTTTGTTGGCTATTTCTTCCTTCACTCTGCAGTGTGGCTCTCCCATCTATAATATTTAGGATCTACATCTTTTTTTCTTGTGTAGTACAAAGTTTTCTTGTGAAAATATGCTCCAGTATAGCTAAAATGAAGCGAGCTTATTCTTCAATGCTGATGTGTATATGGGACAAATGCGGCACTGATTAATTACATTAATCAATTAATATAAATCTTTTTGTTAAAGATTTTAGGAAATCCCCAGTTTGTGCCTTTGAAACAGTGTATATTTGCAGAATAGTGCAATTATTCTAGTTATAATGGAACATTTAAAAATACCATAATGGAATACAAGAATGAAATCATTGCTGCCTTCAAGCACAAGATCAATCTTTCAGTAAAGATGTTCTTTTTATCTACACAAATGTTATTAAAGAAGAAAAAATGATTTTAGAGATGGGCAAACTTGTCTACTTATATTGGAGATACTCTAGAATAACTTACATTAATAAAAACTATCAAATAACGTATTCCTCTTTTAGCTCCAAAAAGCAATCTATTAGTAAAGCAATGGAGATAGTTCTTCATTGCTTTCCTTACAGTGTCCCATAGTAAATTAGATGGGAAGAAAAAAAAATACCAACGGTTCAGATTTTTAAAACTGAGCCCAAACTTAGATCAAACAATAGAGAGTAGTAAAAAAAATATCCATCCATATAAGTTATATTTTGGACATTATATTAAAAATCATAGATCCCAATTAGAATGTCATTTAGGATATGTTTTAAGATTATTTCTGATCCTTAATAGCACTCACCTTTCTGGACAATTTGTTGGTTATACCAAAAAACTTTTTGTAAGATATGCTTATGCTCTACTATGCATAGTGAACATTCATTTTTCTTTGTTTTTTCCCCAAAGAAGATAATAGCAATAGCAATAGCAGTTAGACTTATATACCGCTTCATAGGGCTTTCAGCCCTCTCTAAGCGGTTTACAGAGTCAGCATATATCGCCCCCAACAACAATCCGGGTCCTCATTTCACCCACCTCGGAAGGATGGAAGGCTGAGTCAACCCTGAGCCGGTGAGATTTGAACAGCCGAACTGCAGAACTGCAGTCAGCTGAAGTAGCCTGCAGTGCTGCATTTAACCACTGCGCCACCTCGGCTCTTATCCTAACCATATCATAAACTTAACTTGCCTTTTTTTATAATTTATATTTGAATTTCGTAAGGACAAGGCTTCAGCTTTTACAAAAAAATCCATTTTAAAATAAAACTATGACATCTGCCTACAAAATCTGGTAGCCTTGCTGTATCCACATATGGCAGACTGAAATTAGGGGGAAAGTTTGGAAGAGGTAGTAACATTTTCAGGGTTTTTCAAATGTTAGATTCATTCATTGCTAATTTTCATGGTAAAGTTCCTAGCCAAGAAATTGTAACTTACTAATAGATAACATGAAAAATAAGTCTTACCTTTTTATATAGACTTCTCAGATCTCTGTATTGCCACATGCTGTTTAAGACCTGAGATGCTGCCTTCACTACTTTTGGTGAGTGCCTATTAGGGAATTAAAAAAAAAACATAATTAAAAGACATCTTTATTCTACATGGGGCTGCCCTTGAAGAGTGTCCGAAGACTTCAGTTAGTCCAGAATGCAGCCGTGCGAGCGATTGTGGGTGCACCTAGGTACACCCATGTTACAACTATCCTCCGCGAGCTGCACTGGCTGCCCATTGGTCTCCGGACACGCTTCAAGGTGCTAGTCGTTACTTATAAAGCCCTGCATGGCATCGGACCTGGGTACCTGAGAGACCGCCTCCTGCCAATTACCTCCCAAAGACCGATTCAATCGCACAGGCTTGGCCTTCTCCGGATTCCATCTGCCGCCAATGTCAGCTGGCGATTCCCCGGGGGAGAGCCTTCTCTGTTGCTGCTCCGGCCCTCTGGAACGAGCTCCCCATGGAGATCCGGATCCTTACTACCCTTCCGGCCTTCTGTAAAGCTACTAAGTCCTGGCTGTTCCGGCAGGCTGGGGGCTGTTGAAGTATCCAGCCCCACTTCAATTGTGAATGTTGTTGTATTTTAAATTGTTGTATTGTCTTATTTATTCCCCTTTCCCTGTTTTATTGTAAGCCGCCCGGAGTCCTTCGGGAGTGGGCGGCATACAAAACTAATAAAACCAAACCAAACCAAACCAAACCACATATGAGAAAGTATGGTTGCAATAAATCCTGATTTAGAATTTTATACGCATGCAGCTTTTCAATGTTTACCATAGGTTTTTACTTGAAAACACAAAAGGATTTGGGAAGGCAGAATGTATAAGAAAGGTTCTGGAAAACGAGACTCAACAATATACAGATTACAGCTATGAAATTAACAACAGTGATTTGATTTTCCTCTGGGTAGAATGTGAGCTTAAAGTTCTTGGGATTTATTTTTTATTTTCGAGCATCTTACCTAGCTTATTTTTATTCTTTGGGCATTTTACCCGGCAGAAATAATAAGTTTAGTTATCACTAACGTCTCAGCATTATGTAAATATTATTTACTCTGGATATTTGCTTCTAACCTTGATGTATTCCACTCTTTTTTTGACCATCACAGACAGCAGCCCAAATATCTTGGGAATGGATTACTTTTAAAACATTTTCTTGATCAAATCTGTTACTTCGAATAGCAACCGCAATTATCAGCTTCTGGATTGCTGACCAGAATAGCTAAAAATTAAAACACGAGTTTCTTTTGATAAATCAATATAATGCCACCGATCCAAATTAAGACTACAAGTGCCACACACTTTGATGTGAGATTGCTTATTATCTTCTATCCATCTGCCATTATCTGTGAAGTATTCTAACACGCAATAGAAACGGATAAGACTTCAAGGATATCATTAGTGTCGACTATAAATTACAGCTAACGGGGCAGACGATGATTGGCAAAACGTACTTGTCTCCTTTACTTTTGGAAATGCCAACAAGTTTCTCAATTCCTCCTGCATCTCGTAAGGCCTTGGCGTTTTCCATGTTTTTTGTGATGACTTCGTGCAAGGTGCAGCAGATGGCAGTTACGGTATCATCAGACATGGTTTTGCTTGCTGAACTGTTACTGTTGTTACCTCCTGGAAGCCGGTGAACCAGGTCCCGCATGGCATACTTGCCTTTTGGAAAGGGGGAAAAAAAATGATGGAAGCAGTCATGTGTTATAAGTCAAAAACAAAAGAATAGAAAAGCACAGGAAAGAAATATCACATCATCCAATGATTTCTGAGTGTTTTATTTTGCAGGTTAGCATGTGGTTGATTGTTTATTTAGCAAACTCCTCCACTGGCTACCTATTAGGCTCCGAATCCGCTTCAAGGTGCTGGTCGCTACCTATAAAGCCCTACATGGCATCGGACCTGGGTACCTGAGAGACCGCCTCCTGCCGATTACCTCTCTCAGACCAATTAGATCGCACAGGTTGGGTCTCCTCTGGATTCCATCTGCCAGCCAATGTCGGCTGGCGACTCCCCGGGGGAGAGCCTTCTCTGTTGCTGCTCCGGCCCTTTGGAACGAGCTCCCTGTTGAGATCCGGACCCTTACTACCCTCCCGGCCTTCCGCAAAGCCACCAAGTCCTGGCTGTTCCAGCAGGCTGGGGGGAGCTGAGAAGCATCTACCTCCACAGAAATTGTGAATGTTGGTTTTGTTTTTAATATGTTGTCTTTGTCTCGTTTCCCCCCTTTCCCTTGTCTTTTGTGAGCCGCCCGGAGTCCTCCGGGAGTGGGCAGCATACAAGACAAATAAATAAATAATAATAAATAAATAAATAAATATTAGTAGTATAATAAGTAAAGGAGAACCGTTATATTTTAATTTTTGTTCACTAACTCTACATATCCTTATTTCTTCACTGGGCATATAAGTATATCATTGATGTAGAACAGGGAGGAGAACCATATATATTGAAAACAATGTCATGTGAACACTTCAGTTGTCTTGAGTTATGCAGCAAAATAATATTGCTAAAACGCAAGTAAAATGTTGCTTCTGATTAGTATTAAAGTGTGGATAGGTTTTTGATCCAGAAAAAATTAGTCAAACTAAATACTGTCCCTTATAGCATGTATCATTCCCAATGCTGCTTTTAGGTGCTCCCATGTTACACCCCTTTTAGGCGGCCTGCACTGGTTGCCGGTTGTCTTCCGGGTGCGATTCAAGGTACTAATTATGACCTTTAAAGCACTCCATGGCTTAGGCCCAGGGTACCTGCGAGACCACCTACTGCCACTGGTAGCCTCCCACCGTCCAGTGCGATCCCACAGAGTTGGCCTCCTCAGGGTGCCATTGGCCAGACAGTGTCGGCTAGCGACCCCCAGGGGGAGACCCTTCTCTGTGGGAGCGCCTTCCCTCTGGAATGAGCTGCCCCCGGAGCTTCGTATAATCCCCGACCTCCGGTCCTTCCAACGCGCCCTAAAAAGTTGGCTTTTCCAGCAAGCCAGCCTGGCCTGAACAAAACAAATTATCGATTACTGTTAATTTGAATTTTTTTAAAAAATGTTATTGTCAATTCTAATTGGGTTTCTTTGGGATATTCTATTTAATTTTTTTTAACTTTTGTATTATGTGTTTCTTTTAATGTTGTATGCCGCCCTGAGTCCTTGGGAGAAGGGCGGCATATAAATCTAATAAACCTAAACCTAAATCTAAAGTTCTCCCACTTATCTTAAATGAACTGGGTTCCAAGGAGGGCTTGCAGCAATGGTGGGTTGCAGGTGGTACGCCCCAGTAAGGGAGTACTGGTGCCTGCCAGGAGCACTGGGTACCATTCCGGTATGGTGCTCCGGAGGGCCCAGCCACCCGGCCAAGCTCCTTACCTGTATTTGAGCTCTTCGGCGTTCCGTGCACGGAGCATACAGTGCCTTCGCAACGCTCCACCGAGCAGCTGGAGTGTCGTGGAGGCGTCGTGGAGGTAAGGATGCATGCGTGCGCTGCGCGTGCATGCTGCACACATGCAAGTGGGAGATGCCGGGCCCCATTGCACCATACCGGTTGCAATGGGATCCGGAACACACCACTGGCATGCAGACAAGAATAACTGAAAAACACTCCCCCCTTTTTTAATTACGAAAATTGAGCTAAGAACTCTTTACATGAAACCAATTGGGATCTCCTACAATGGAGATTCACTTATCTGATTGCACTCATTGTATTATGACAGATATATTTTCTATTTATTTTATCTTGGAACCAGATTATGTGCTTCATTGATAAGGTCGCAAGACTAATCAATTAATAAACTATTCTAATTCTAAATGTATTCCTCCTTATTCTAGTAATAGAATTTTCTATAGGATCAAAGAGCTTTTTATTATTAGAGAAGCATCAGTTGAACAGAACTTGGTACAAAATTTCAGAGAGGCAGGATTGATGTGTACATCATATATTTGTATGAATGACAACCTCTCCATGACCATGTAGAAGAGCTGAGGTGGCGCAGTGGTTAGGGTGCAGTACTGCAGGCCACTTCAGCTGACGGTTATCTGCAGTTCAGCGGTTCTAATCTCACCGGCTCAAGGTTGACTCAGCCTTCCATCCTTCCGAGGTGGGTGAAATGAGGACCCAGACTGTGGGGGGCGATATGCTGACTCTGTAAACTGCTTAGAGAGGGCTGAAAGCCCTATGAAGTGGTATATAAGTCTAACTGCTATTGCTATGTATGGCAAAGCAATTGCAAAAAAATAAATAGAAAAAGTCTATTTCTCAAAATAACTGTACTTTTCCACCTCTGTAAAAACAGAAGCTTTTGTGAAAACATTTCAACCCTGGTTTTCTTTCCCAATAGGCGCACAAATCTAATTCTGCAATAAAATTATAATCTGATATGAAATGTTACTAAACACAGATGATCTATGGAGACCTAATTAATGATAAACTGTTTTCACAGATTTGTTGGTGAAATTAGTTGTAAATAACGTTACATGACACAATGAATATACGCTGGTGGCTATCAAACATCTGCATATTCTCTGTCTCAAACAAATGATCCAGAAATCATTACATTGTGAAGCTTTCTGCTTGGAATTTGGCTGGTTCATCCATACTAACAGACTGTAGTTGATTTATTAGCTATGTATTAGCATCTAAACACCAGTAATGATATGCTCTGTCACAATAGTGCAATACGTTTATAATGTAGCAATCTGTATATAGTTATAATAGATACAAATATATGTATAGCCAATGTTATTAAGTTTCTTAATTCAAGTTTGAAAAGGTCAAAATATTTAATGGGTAAGTGTTGTGACTCAGCAGAAGTGTGCTGGGAGTGGAATCGGGATGCAGGAATAACAATGCAGCTGGGGCTCATTAGTGCGGTCTTCTGGAGATAAAAGGTGCCACATCCTGGTTGCAGAAGTCAACGTTCATCGTTCGTTCATGGTTCATTGGTCGTGGTTTGTTTGTGAGAGGCACTTAGATAAGTGATTTGCTTTCTGTAACCCTGATTCAAAGAGACACTTGGAGAAGTGATTTGCATTCTTTCTGTACACCTGGTTTGGCCGTAAGAGATCTTTGTTTTTGCATTCTGTTATCTTCTTGCCAGAGACTTTATTTATGTTTATTTTGGGCTCGGAGCCAGTCTGAGCAGAGGACTGATAAAGTTATTTCTTTTTAAGTCTGTCTGCCTGTCGTCTTTGAATGAGCGAAGAAGGGGGGGGGTCAGAACAGGTAAGCTTATGTATGGAGATGCCCTCACAGTAAGTGAGACACATACACATTGCTTCTTACATATCCCCCTGCAACACCCCCCACCCCAGCTCAAATCATTGTGTTTGTTTTTTCACAATGTGAAGATGTGAAAAAATATATGAAGATGATAAGTTATGAGACATGTCATCTCTTCTCAAAAGAGAACAACTAAGCTATTAGCAACAGTGATCCACAAATTCTGAGTGATTTCATTGAGGAAAACAATATTTAATAGATAAGGCTCCTTCTTGTAAAATGCACATGCACATTTGTTCAATATTAATAAACTCAAATATCAAGCAATATGACAATATCTTACTGTAAATCTGCTAATATCAAAAAGATTCCCCAGAGAAATAATGAACTTTACTTTTGTCTAACATTATTTTCAACATAATGGAAGAATTACCAGTTCTTCAAGAAATCACAATATTTAGCAGGCAAGTCTTTTTCATGGCATAACTACAGTCACGTATCTTATATTGAACATACTGGTACTTTAAAAACATAGCTTCCTTGTATAAAATAATTAATAGAGTAACTGGCTATCCCTATAACTTAAACTGTATAGATGAACATTTAGTTATCAATAAAAGGACTTTTACTTGTATCTTCAGACTAAAAAATGTCCTCTGCAGAAAATTTGAAAGGTCAATAGATTTCCTGCCTTGTTTTGATGTGAAGACAAGATTTGTTTTAAAAAATGGAGGGAAGAGGTAAATCCAGATTTGATAACGGTTCTTAGTTTTAAGGTTTTTACAATCAAAAGTTGGAGTTGGCTTTTCAATAGTACATGTGTCCGTATGTGTATACACATATACATACATATACACACACATGGGGAAATATACAGTATGATATGTGTGAACCAGGGCTGGGTTCCGGCCAGTTCTAACCTTTTCTATAGAAGAGGTTCCACAAATCTACAGTGCCGTTTAGAACCGGTTCCAGCTCCCTACCCCCGCCTGTCCGCACATCATCAAGATGAAGAGCGAGAGGAGGAATTCTGGGAGTTGAAGTCCACAAGTCTTAAACCTGTCAAGTTTGAACACCCCTGGGTTTTTTTTTCTCTAAAGGGTTAGGGGTGCAAGGGTCTTGTAACTTGACAGCTTTAAGACTTGCGTGCTTCAAATGCCAGAGTTTCTGAGCCAACATTTTGGTTGCTAAGCAAGAGCGTTGTTAAGTGAGTTTCACCACATTTTACAAGTTGGCCACTCCCACCAAGCCACATGACCGCCAAACCACTCCCACTCTGTCACATGGCCGGCAAGCCACTCCCACAAAGCAGGCCATACTTACAGAAGAGGTTCTAAAAATTTTTGAAACCCACCACTGGTGTGAACAATAATGTCTGAGTATTGTAGGCAAAAGAGACAAAGTACTGGAAGCATATAATAAGGCAATTGGCCATGGAGTAGACTTTACATATTTAAAACATCAAAGAATGTAGAAGTCTCTCTATTTATATTAGCTCAGTAATGATATTGCAGGTAAACTGGCTATTATATTAGTGGCATAATTCTGTCCTGTACACCTACAGTATCGTCCTGCGAGCTTATATTAACTTGTTTTTCTTGAATGCTTTCTTTCTTGATAATTGGTTCAGATGTGTTTCAAATAAAACTACCCTTTTATTTTTTAGTAATCACCAAAAAACCCCAATTAATCTGAAGATCATTAATTTCATCTGAAATATCAACGTAACAGCTGATTATTTTAATGCACTATAATTTTCAACCAGTTTTTTCCCCCCACATTCTGTTTTGGCTGATAAAGAGTCCCCAGAAAACACAAAGCTCAGAAGGGTATTATTA
Organism: Thamnophis sirtalis; assembly: GCF_051295495.1. NCBI lineage: Eukaryota > Metazoa > Chordata > Lepidosauria > Squamata > Natricidae > Thamnophis > Thamnophis sirtalis. Next base: position 78,521,579 of record NW_028261388.1, read on the forward strand.
TCTCCCCTGACATTTAACTTTTTTCTTTTAAAGATATTATCTATATTATGGTAACAAATTGAGGGGATGATTAAAGATCATAGCTCCACAGTGGCTCTTTGCAGAAATCTATGAAAAGGTATCTCAGACCTTTGTACTCTGGAAGAAAATGGATGAGAAGAAAAGGTAATCGAAAATGATTATGCTCAGTATCATAATCAGGGATCTTGAGCCACTAAATCCATAGTTGTCACTGAAAGCTAGGTATGAATCAGGACAGAGGAATTCTTGCTTTGCATCTCAGGCAAAATGCAGTAGCACAGCAGAACTGTGTAAGGAGCTCTTAAGCTAAATATGGCAGCCCAAGGTGGCCAAGGTATAAGATGCTGAATGCTAATTGGATGTTGCTGGGTCTGATTCCAAAGGTATCAGAAGAGATTTCATAAAGAGGTCTATGGCACAAGCAGGCAGATCTTTAAGCATTCCCCCTGTGGCAGTGGTGGGTTTCGAAATTTTTTGGAACCTACCCTGTGGGTGTGGCCTCCTTTGTGGGAGTGGCTTGCCAGCCATGTGACCTGGTGGGAGTGGCTTGCCGGCTTCTTTCTTTCTTTCTTTCTTTCTTTCTTTCTTTCTTTCTTTCTTTCTTTCTTTCTTTCTTTCCTCTCTCTCTTTCTCTCTTTCCTTCCTTTTGTCTCTCTGTCCTTTTTTTCTTTTTTCTTTCATCTCTCTCTCTCTCTCTCTTTCTTTCTTCCTTCCTTCCGAGGTGGCGCAGTGGTTAAATGCAGCACTGCAGGCTACTTCAGCTGACTGCAGTTCTGCAGTTCAGCTGTTCAAATCTCACCGGCTCAAGGTTGACTCAGCCTTCCATCCTTCCGAGGTGGGTAAAATGAGGACCTGGACTGTGGGGGCAATATGCTGACTCTGTAAACCGCTTAGAGAGGGCTGAAACCTCTATGAAGCGGTATATAAGTCTAACTGCTATTGCTATTGCTTTCTCTCTCCCTCTCTCTCTCTCTCTCTCTGTCTCTCTCTCTCTCTCTCTGTATCAGTGTGTGTGTGTGTGTGTGTGTGTGTGTGTGTGTGTGTGTGGCAGTGGTGGGTTTCAAAAAATTTTGGAACCTCTTCTGTAGGTGTGGCCTGCTTTCTGGGTCTACTGATGGAACCTCTTCTAACCGGTTCGGTAGATTTGACGAATCGGTTCTACCGAATAGGTGCGAACTGGTAGGAACCCACCTCTGCCTTGTGGCAACAGTAGAAAAAAAAAATAAGGAAGAGAGCATTGTAGAATGGAACTTTAGATGGTAATAAAGCATAAGTAGGGACAGAAAAAAAACTGCATCAAAATTAGAAGAAATATATTTATACAAAAACAATTATCTGATTACTAGGATAAGAAAGCCTGGGTTATCAACCTTGGAAGACCTATGACAGCCTTGAGAGTATCAGTCTGATCAATAAGATACATGCTACAGAGAGACAAGAAAATGACTCCTGTGCAAGAGAAAGAGGCCGAGGAGCAGAGCCTTCTGCTAAGCTGTCAATACATCAGTTGCCTTAATGGCCAGTAAGTTTATAAGGTGCAAAACAGCTGCCAGTGCTCACATATTGACTTTTTCAAGAAGCATGTGCAAAAAAAAGACTTTGAAATGTCAGCAGTCTAGACTTGGGTAAACAGCCTTCCAACTACAGGTAGCAGGGAGTTGTATAAATCTTGGGACTTGACTCCCTCCCTCCGCCCCAGCTTAGTCACAATGCGGAATGAAATGCAGTCCATTTCAATGAGACCATAACAGAGAATTTGTACAGTGTAAGAGGCACTTTATCTTTCTGTAATACAGTCCTTATGCACATCGCACTAATGAAGTTCCTCCTTAATAAGATGTGAAAATTTACTAAACTCTGCAGTTTCACATTGGTTTTACAATGGCCTATGATCAGTGGTTCCATTACAAAACTGCGCTCGACTAAACCGCGTCCGACTAAGCCGCGTAGCTGACGTCATCAACAGGGCGACAACAGCGCAGAGACAGAAGCACGCTGTAAACCCTAAACCTAAAATTAACCCCTAAACCTAAACCTAACCCCCCTAAACCTAATCCTAAACCTAATCCTAAATCTAACCCTTAACCTAACCCTAAGCCTAACCCTTAACCTAACCCTAAATCTAACCCTAAACCTAACCCTTAACCTAACCCTAACCCTAAACCTAACCCTAAAGCTAACCCTAACCCTAAACCTAACCCTTACCTTAAGTTGAATCGGCTTGCTTTCAAAGCGCTATTTAAAGCGCCCTTCTTTCTCCGCGCTGGCTGTTGTCGCCCTGTGGATGACATCAGTGACGCGGTTTAATTGGGCGTGGCTTAGTCGAGCGCGGTTTTGACGGGTCACGATGATCAGTGTCAATCTGTCGTATAGGCAAGTTTTAGCAGGCAAAACCGTCAAGAAAAGTTTAATTAAGAGAGAAGCCAGAAGTGCCATGATGGGAACGGATGGGAAATAACAGAGGTCTGACGGGCTCTGGGAAAACCCAACCAGAGACTTTTGGGTCAGAACCATTCTGGAGGAACAGGTGAAAAATAAGAAACATCTCGAGGACCAAAGAGGAGCCACTAGTTCCTCGAAAGGTCCGAGATAAAGTTCTTCAAACTGGCAGCAGAAGCTGTCATGGCCACTTTAAAGTCGGGGCAACCACACCAAGCTATTTGAGCAGGAGAGGTGCTGGAACAAAGTGTTGGACCTGGGTGAAACATTGATCAACCCAAAGCCTTTAAATTTAGATTTAAATGAGATCTGGAATGGAAATTAGTGGCTATTTGGCAGATGGGGGATTTAACAGAGAAAAAAGAAAGGGCGGAGACTAAAGCAGAAAGCCCTAGGAGACTTTTATTCCTGAATTTGGACTTGGAAACATCAAAAATAATAAAAGAACTCAGGGGGCAAATTTCCTTTCTTTTTCTACCTTTTTCTATTTTTTGTGGAATATATACGGATTTTGACAGCTTTTGACAGCTAGAACACATTGCCTACAGCAGAGAGGGAGAACATCTACTGGTGAAAAGAGGGTACTACAAGACTTAATAGAAAACAACAGAGGAAAGTGCAGCTGTAACCTGAGCTTGACTGTAGCAAGATAAATGTCAACTCCTAAAGTTGCCATAGTTAGGAGTGGGGGGAGAAGCGTATTTCATGCATACCTTCGGTTAGAATCAGATCTCAGATTACTGAAGCAGACTTGGGAGGTCTGCACCTCATTGGGGAATGTGATTTATGACACAGACTGAGGGGAGGAAGGAACAGGGGTAAAGTTCAGCTATAATTTAAATAAGGCTAGGATCTGACTGTGAAAAGATCTTGCCAAAATAAATGTTCCTAATAAATGACTAATTTTCTTTTGAAGTTTGGCCCGAGACTCATGAATCAATTAGAGCATTTTTTGGGGAAACCTGACAGTCAGATCTTCTTTTAAAATCTATCAAGATTACCAGGTCTCCTGAATCCTGGACTCTCCAATTGCTCCCTCCCAATATTGGGGGTGCTTGGGGGGAAACTCAGGCAACCATGGCAGAGGGCCAGCTATCCGAAGAGAGCCTGATTGCAGCCGGAGTGCAGCCTGACCTCAAACACCAAAGCTGAGATGCCTGCTCCAGTGGCAACCCCCTCGCACCCCCAGACAGCTACAAAGCTTCCTAGGGTTTGCAAACTTCTATAGGCAATTCATCCCCTCCTTCGCGAAGATTGCCAAACCCATGACAGACCTCCTAAAAACAGGGAGCCCAGGAACAAAACCTCACGTGGGACAAACTCTACACCACCACCACCACCACCACCACTCAGTTTCATGTTTGGTGAATAAAGGTTAATAATAGTAAATTTACTGGCTGTCTATCTTACCACTAAACCCTCTTTGCCAAAAGAAGATGGGAGATCTCTACACATCTCAATAGTTTCCAGGAAGTTACATATTACAAATTACAGTTTATAAAGTAAAATTTACCTTTAAATAAAAAATGATAAACAAATATTATAGCAAGATTTTAAATGGAACAGCAATGAAATGGTAAAGACAATTATTCATAATAAGCACAGTATTTATTTCCTAATTTCAGGCTGCTTCTGATTCTTGGTACAAGAATTTTGACAAAATATTTTTGATGAAAACCTTCTAAAATTGTGTGATGCATGGTGGATGCATCTTTGAGTGACGATTTGGGCTTGCTTCCAGTTCTAGTGTTCACTATTTCTTGAGAGAAGTCTAATATATGGGTTAGAGATACCGTAATAACTGGTTGTTAGAAAATGGAACAAACGAGAAAGTTTTCACAGCACCGCAGTGTGGGAGAAGCACTGAGATACTCTATAATTCAGAAGAAGGGCAAAAGAACAAGCCTGTGAGATGAAGGCATTTCTAGAACATTGCGTATTGCCTTATTAATCAGTAATAATCCATTCTTGAATAGAAAACAAAAAGAAATGATTTAAGAATTTGGAGGTTTTTTTTTCCTGTATATGTAGGATTAAAGATTCTGAACTTTTACATCGTGACCTGACAAAAGCGCGAACGTCATAAGCGCGCCGACAAAACCGCAGCACTAAAACCGCGATGTCAAAACCGTGTCGACAACAGCGCGCCGACAGAAGCGAGATTTAATTTAAGGTAAGATTTAGGGTTAGGTTTAGGGTTAGCGCGCTTCTGTCGGCGGACGGTTGTCGGCGCGCTTCTGGGCTCATTTGTCGCGTGGTTTTGTCGGCGCGGTTTTGTCACCGCGGTTTAGTCAGGCGCGCTTTTGTCGTTCGCGCATTTGTGGTGGAACCCTTTTACATTTGTAAAAGTGGAAGACTGAAAGGGACAGAACAGGAAGTTGCAACAATTAATGGCACACAAAGTTAGAAATACCAACTAACTTCTAACTTCTAACCAAAGTTAGAAACATCTTCAGCTAATTCTGAGCAAGGAAAAGGAAATCATCCCTGAGTAATTAACATATGAAATTCAGTATCAGAAGGTATTATACAAGGAAATTGATGCAGTAGGGGTTGCTTAACCATCTCTTCTAACTATATAATTGATGCTTATGACCTGAGATTAATCCAGATTTCATAATAATATAGACAACATGATGAAATGTCTAAATATAATGTGCAACAGCTCCAAACTGGACTAGATTCCAATTCTTAATCTAATTTCCCTTTCCATTTGAGAGGGAAAATTCATGGTGTTGTTCTTTCTTCTTCTAATGATTCTCTCTCTTGATTTTGTAAGAGGAGGGTAGCTTATTGCACAAATCCGTGGGAATGAAAGATTCTTAAATAAGGGAATAAATGAATAAAGAGATCCCAATAGATCTAAGAAAAGGCAGTAGTGTCAGGCAGTTTAGGTATCCTAAAGGTATCCTTAGGTATTACTCAGTAGCCAGCCCTGCCCTGTCTGCACTTGTGAAGGCCTGAAGCAGCTACTTATCCACCCACTGACCTGTTTGCAAGCTGCCCCGGATCCACAACTTCCTCATTCATTTTTGTTTGTTGGAAATCAGCAGGAAGCTGTGAGGAGGTGCTTGTTTAATGACTGGTGATTCTCACTCACAACACATGGTGCTGGGATTGCTGTTGCTAAGTAATGAGATCACGTGAAATAGGATTTTGCAAATGCATCACTTAGAAACAGAAATTCTGGTCTAGTGCAACTACAGCTATTACTACTGGTAAGCAAGAAATTTAACATGGACCATCCATATCCCAAACACTAGAGCACTAACTTGAGTTAATCTCTTTGTAAAGATTCAATTGAATTCTAAGATATCACTTTTCTGAACCACATCAACACTCTGTATCAAAACACTGAATTAAAATGTTGTCTTTGAATTCATCTAATGATTCAACACCTCTTACATGTATAGATTCTATCCTTGCAAACTAAATCAACTTCCCAATTAGATAAACACCACTCAATTGTCTGAAAACACGAACTGAAACGGATTGAGCAAACTGAATGATCATTTCAATTTCATTAGAACTGATCCTTAGATTCCCAATGAACAACATCCAGCCAATCATATAAGGATTGCGTATGCATTGTAAGAAATAGCTCACAGTGCTTGGAAGACTTTTTGAAACCCCTTTCTTTAGGTACAAGTAGCTACACGATATTTATGAACTAAATGTAGTTACATGCAGTAATCACGATTGGCTCCTCTACTACTGCTGCTAATGTCACAAATAGAATCTTATGGATGAGTCTTAAGTGTTGAAATGTATTAAACCATTACCACATTTTTCACTCCTAAGTCTTTTGACACTGGATAAGTTAAAACCAGGAACGAACGTGGGAAGCCTCTAGCTTTTAATTATCCCCAATCCCTAAAGTCCTGAAATTGCACTCTTGAAAAATTAGCTATTTCCTTGCCAATGTTTTTTTTTTAGCACAATTCAGGGATGCTAGGGGCACATGACTCAAGAGTTTGCTGCATGTCCATCTTTACCTAAGCCTAAAACTTTAAAAATGCATTTAGTGAACTCAAGACTTGAATAGTGAGAACCATTGTACTTTAATGCATTTCATAACCTTCAGCATCTGGAAGATTAGCATTCTCATCCATTTACTTCTATCAAAGGAAAGGATGTAGAACAAATGTACACAAGCAGGATTTTCAGCTGAAAGAAAAAGCTATTCAGCCAAATTTTAAATTTGATTGTTCCATTTCTTGTATTTTGGGAGCTAGATTTAGATTACGCTTCAAGGTGCTAGTTATTACTTATAAAGCCCTTCATGGTATTGGACCTGGGTACTTGAGAGACTGCCTGCTGCCAATTACCTCCCACAGACCCATTAGATCGCACAGGGCCGGCCTCCTCCGGGTTCCATCCACCAGCCAATGCCATCTGGCTACGACCCGGGGGAGGGCCTTCTCTGTTGCAGCTCCGGCCCTTTGGAACGAACTCCCCGCGGAGATTCGGACCCTCACCTTTCTCCCTGCTTTCCGAAAAGCCGTTAAAACCTGGCTGTGTCGGCAGGCCTGGGGTTGATGAGCTCCCCTCCCCTCTCGACAGGTGTGGTTGTTGGTCATTTTAATATGTGTATTTTGTACTTGTATGTTTCCTCTTCCCGTTTAAGTTGTTCGCCGCCCTGAGTCCCTTTTAGGGAATAGGGCGGCATATAAATAAAATAAAACTTAAAACTTAAACTTAACTTAAACTTAGATTCTAATGTGCGTTTTAAACAGTGTTCTGGCTACTCCATGTGTTTACTGTTAAAACAACTTGAACTCAAATAAAAGGAAGCTATAATATTTTCATTAAAATAAACAATAAGAAATTAATAGAGAAAATGATAGCCTGCTATCTCTCAAGAAGATGAAATAACTTTTTCAAAGGGCAACTAATAATAAAAGCATTAGGAAAAATTGAGAGATATGAACGGAAGAAAATCCAGTCTTTCCAGTCATATTGAAAGTTACTTGACTAATTTGGATTTCATGGACATAGAGATTTTTTTAAAATAGAAAGCTGTAGTTTTTATTGTATTTTATATTCCTCAACCTTTGTACAGATTTACGCCATGAATAAATGATATATCACATATTTTTCCTTTTTTCTAGTACACATTATTTTCATTCAGGTGCAAAGAGAAGAAAAAAATGCAGTCATACAAATGACACCATATCCTCTATTGTGAACTCTAATTAAAATCGAAGCTTGAAAAATAAAAACAACTGTTATTTCTATATTCTTTATACAAATTTATTGTACTTACATTTATTTTGGGTCTTCAAGTAACTGGTGACTGCCTAGTATAGTCCCTTGTTCTTGGCAAGGTTTTTCAGAAGTGGTTTGTCATTGCTTTCTTCCTAAGGTTGATAGAGAGTGACTGATCCATATCCACCCAGCTGGTTTCATGCATAAGGCAGGACTAGAACTTAACAGTCCCTTGCAGAGGTGGGTTCCTACCAGTTCACACCAGTTCGGTAGAACCGGTTTGTCAAATCTACCGAACCGGTTAGAAGAGGTTCCACCAGTGGACCCGGAAAGCAGGCCACACCTACAGAAGAGGTTCCAAATTTTTTTGAAACCCACCACTCACACACACACACACACACACACACACACACACACACACACACAGACTCACACAGAGAGAGAAAGAGAAAGAAAGGAAGAAAGAAATAAAGAAAAAAAGAAAGAAAAAGTGAGAGAGAGATGAAAGAAAAAAAGGAAAAAGGGACAGAGACAAAAGGAAGGAAAGAGAGAGAGAGAGAGAAAGAGAGAGAGAACGAAAGAAAGAAAACACATGGCCTGCAAGCCACTCCCACCAGATCACATGGCTGGCAAGCCACTCCCACAAAGGAGGCCACACCCACAGAGTAGGTTGGAAAAAAATTTGAAACCCACCACTGGTTCCTTGGTTTCTAACCTGGTGCCATAACTACTACACTGGACTCCTTCTTAATTCACTTTTACATATATTTTGAGATAACTAAAATACATAGCTTAAAAAATTCTAAATAAAGCTCAATAGATAAAGTTATAACCAGTTAGTTGGGGAATACATTTCCTTATAATATCAAATGTTTGAAAGTGTTTGAAGATAATATTTTCACAGGATAAATTACTTGGGTATGTCTAAGGGTCTAGAGAACCTGTTAATCAGGGGTGGCAAACCCGCAGCCTGAGGCCCAGATGCGTCACGCGCTGGCCACCCCACAGTGGTGGGTTGCTTATCCCCTTCCAACCGGTACGGTTGGAATGGGGCCGGAGGCATCCTCGTGCACGCGCGCAGTTCACACATGCGTCTTAGCGCCTGCGCGATGCTCCAGCTGCTCGTGGAGAATCACGCAGGCGCTGTATCTATCTCCTCTTTCCATATTCCGCTCTTGCCATTACCAACCACGCTCACTTTGTTGTCAGTATCCACAGTTTTCTTATTTCTTTGCTCATTTTTTCTTCCATCTTTTGAACTCTGTCCTCCACTTTCTTCACTTAATAAACATCCTCAGTTTCTCCATCAGATTTTTCTGTTTTGTATTCCATATTCTCCAAACTCTTTTCAATTCTCTCTGTCACAACTAATAGATTTTGAATTCCAAACATAATCATTTGCAATGTTACACTTTCTTTTTCCTGCTGAGCCATTCTTTCAATTTTGCAGACACTGCCACTACAGGGTTCAAGGCTATTTTAATAAACTTCAAACAGGTACATTTATTATCTTTCAAGTCAAAATGTTGTCTTCCCTCCAATCGCTAGTGATAGAACTTCCAAAAGGAACCTGTATAAACAACTTGTGCTCTTCCTACTATGACTGTCAGTAAACAAACTGAAAGAACCTTGAATCACAAGTGATCAAAGAGAAAGAAGAAAAAACAATGTATCCAGCCTCCAGCCTCTAAATGGCAGTGTAACTGCTTTTTCTCCTGTTGTTACATAGAAACCCTCTTTATAATCTTTCTTATCATCTTCTTTATATTCCAAGCTTAAGAAAGAAAAAAAACCTTAAATGGAGATCAAAAACAATCCAATCAATCCAATCAAGCATTATAAAAAAAGAAGAATTTTAATCCATAGGTATAAGCAAAAGTGAAAAAAGAAGAAGAAAGAATTAATCCACTCAGTTTAAAAAATAGGGAGCCCCAGGAAAAGTTCCATCCGTGAAAAAAAAATTAGAAACTGGATAACACATTAAGTTCAATGCAGATCAATCTCGCCGCCTATAGTCTTCTGTCTTCAATCTTAACTTAATTTTTTTTCTTGGGTAGTCTCTTCCTCTAATAATAAAATTTCCTCACCAATTCGACATACTTTCTCTTTCTGCTTTCTTCCCATTCCGGAGCTGTCCCAACTTCAGCAGCTTCATTAGCTGTGTTTCTGTCTCCAGAAAAAAAGGGCTATTCCTGGATCTTTCAGGGACTTTGCGGTGTCCCTGAGATCAGCAGGAGGTGCCCTTCTCAATCACTGTATCTGTGGGAGGGTTTAGGTCCAAATGGACCATCCAGTGGCAGAAATTCGAATGCGATCTCGGAGCACCAAGATCGCATGTCATGCCGTCACGACATCAGGTCTCCTCCCCAGGATCATGAACTTTCAACTGGGTGGAAAGCCAGGAAGCTTTCAGATTCGGGTTTCCACAGATGTACCAACAAGTCTCTCTTATTAAATTGGAAGTTTAAGGATAGTTCTGCCTTGGACTCTGATTTATTTCTGGATGATATGTGGAATGCCGACATTCACTTTTTTAGTGCCGTTGGTCACTAAATGAACTGTTGGGAGTCGAGGACTATATACCAAAAGTATTATTTTTATTGTTACAACAAAGCTGACCCTTTGTATGATGTAGTGAAAATATACAATATATTACATTAACTCAGAATACTATTGGTCAGATATATTTTCACATGAATTGAAAAATGTCTTACAGAAATGTACAAATCAACAGCCTTCTATACAACAGCTTTAAAAGCAAATAAGTCAGCCTTGACTTCTGGCGACTGGTTGGACAATCCCTGCAGGATTTTCAGAAGTAATATTCTATTGCCTTCCTCCAGGGCTCAGATACTGTCCAAAGCCACCCAGCTAACTCTGTGCCCAGGTTCAGGACTGGAATTCATGATCTCTCAGCTTTAGCCTGGGATCTTATGGCAAATTGCCACCATCTTGGATTTGCAATTCTTGTGGATAAAATGAAAAGTTGGCATTACCCAGAAGAAAGCAAAATTACAATACAATATTGCAATAAAGCAGCACACTGAGTTTGCTTCTAGTTGAGCCGAATGACACTCCTATTAGCAGAAGAGAGGAAAATGTCTTTCATCTCTGTAGACTGCCTGAAAACTGCTTCAGATGAATGGGAAACTCTTTGTTATGAGAGAATGCAAGAGAGATTAGTTAAACAAGTATTCCTGCTGGTGCGATCCTTCCAATTCTACTTAAACTTTTCATCTGTTTGTACTGTTTCTATCCTTTGTCAGCTTTAACCTGCAGCATTGAACAAAACTCAAAAGCACATGCAGTTTTGCACATAATAAATAGTGTCTGTCACCCCCCAAAAGATAAAAACACAAAATACATACAGAGTTTTCAAGATTCACCAAGAAGAATCCCATTCTGGCAGTATCTTAACACATTAAAGTGCTCAACATTTCTCACCTAAGCTTATGCAGGAATGATATATTTACTATATTACATTTTAGCAAACGTGGGGTGAAGCAAATAAATATCATGTTGTCACCTACCTATTAGTTCTTTATTTCGGACATCTAAGGCCATATTCCGTAAAGCTGTTGCAACCGCACATACCACCCGATCATTGTCTATTCGAAGAAGTTCTACTAGTATAGGCAGGCCTTTTTCTTTCCGTACTGCGGCACGGATATATACTGACCACTGCAGGAAGGGAGGGGGGGAATGAACATGACAAAGCAGATAAGTTTCATCAACTGAAGGCTATGGCAAAAGTTATTTAGAAATGGAAAATAATAATAAAAAGTCATCATTTTATATAAATGATGTACTATCTCCCTCTGTACTATCTCCATGGCCGTACCTCCCAGGGAGAGGAAAAGGGGAATCAAGAAGGGATCTGAGGGATTCAATTAGCACCAGTTGCTCCCTGGTATGGGGCATCTGACAACAGGACCCCTTGAATAGCAATAGCAGTTAGACTTATATACCGCTTCATAGGGCTTTCAGCCCTCTCTAAGCGGTTTACAGAGTCAGCATATTGCCCCCAACAACAATCCGGGTCCTCATTTTACCCACCTCGGAAGGATGGAAGGCTGAGTCAACCCTGAGCCGGTGAGATTTGAACAGCCTAACTGCAGAACTGCAGTCAGCTGAAGTAGCCTGCAGTGCTGCATTTAACCACTGGGCCACCTCGGCTCTTAGAGTTAGTCAGGTTGAGTATTGGCTGTCCCAAGCATGAAGTGCTCTTTGAAGAATTGGGAGCTACAAGCAACATCTTACATGTGACATCTTCCAAACATTACAAGCTGAATGGCAGAGAGCATCTTTTGACCCTACCTTGATTAATGGTTTTTTGCCTGAGATTTGGAAGAACATATCCTTTTTCCTGACAAATGTTGAAAATAAATTCCCATATGGAAACACTAGTAGGGATCAGGACAAGCAAAGAGAAGCTCAGGAAAAAACATCCTTCCTGAGGTAATTAAATATTGTAGGTGAGGTACTGATTCCTTGCATTAAGCTATTTAGTCCGTGACACGACAAATGCGCGCACGACAAATGCGTGCTGACAAAACCACGGTGAGAAAGCCGTGCCGTCATTAGCGCACCCACAACAGCGTGCCGACAAAACCGCGCCCACAAAAGCGCGATTAGGGTTAAGGTAAGGGTTAGGATTAGGATTGGGTTTAGGGTTAGGGTTATTACCTTGTTTTCGCGTTGTTTGTTGATGGCACACTTTTGTCGGCACACTGTTGTGGGCACGCTAATGACATCGTGGTTTTCTCGCCGCAGTTTTGTCGGCACACTTTTGTCATGCGCACATTTGTCAGTGAACCATTTAGTCTGCTTCATGAGGTTTGATATTTTGAATGTGTCTCCTAACAGTTTCCAGGGATTTTTGAATCAGAGATTCATTGCCCTTCTGCGACTTCATTCGTACATCTTTTGTTCTATGTGAGAATCTCAGATCCAACCCATTTGGCCCATGCCCAGTCTCTCCAAGGAAAGTCTAGGGCCGTATGCTACCCAATTGTTACTTAAGAATAAAAGAAAATATTTAACTTTAACATTTAACTTAAAATTAATGTGTCAATCATCAAAGCTTTGTTTGGATCACCTCAAAATGAGAAATGGCTACTGGTCTCTGGCTACATGGTTTATACTACTATAGCCATGGAGTTGAGATATTGTTTCCCTTTTTGTGAGTGTTATACACACAAGTTACAGACAGGTAAATGCTCAAGAGAGTCCCATCCCTCACACAGCTGGTGTGAAGGAGAAGAAGGCTGGCCCAAGCATTTGCTTCTTCCAGCAAAGTGGGAAGTGGCATAAGGAAAGTATTACATAACCCATCACCATTATATACCAAGAATGGCAAAGTGACAAAGGCATGTTCAGAAGGGTAATGCCCTCTTTCACCACCATTTCACCCTTGCCATAGATTGAACTACATCATCTAGCAAACTTAGTCAACAAAGCTGAACATGAAGTAAATTGGAGAGTTTTTTTTACTCCCACCTCCCCGAAAAAAGCAACATGAGAGTATCCATGGGCTGTCTGCATTTTCCAATTAACACATTTTTAGAGTATCTGGACCTTCCACGCCATTTACTTGCCAGGAAACCAACCAGCTTAACTAACCAGAGAATAAGGTATTTTACCCAAAGGTCATATAAACATGTAATTTCTTGAGGGAGGGAAAGAGCCGAGGTGGCGCAGTGGTTAGGGTGCAGTACTGCAGGCCACTTCAGCTGACTGTTATCTGCAGTTCAGTGGTTCAAATCTCACCGGCTCAAGGTTGACTCAGCCTTCCATCCTTCCGAGGTGGGTGAAATGAGGACCCAGACTGTGGGGGCGATATGCTGACTCTGTAAACCGCTTAGAGAGGGCTGAAAGCCCTATGAAGCGGTGTATAAGTCTAACTGCTATTGCTAAATGAACAAATGCAATTTCGCATTTCCTTCCATCACTGAGCCTAAATATTTTCAGATGCACATACATATCTGAAAGAACTTGCACTTTTTGCTAATGATACTGTTACCGTATATCATAACTTTTGCTGGCTGTCCCTAGCAAGTATTTAATCTCAAAGAAATGTTTTGGCTAACATGAAGGAAGCTTTATTTGCAATTGGACTGCTGTAAATAAATATTTTTTACCTCATAAAAAAGGCCCCCTTATTGGCAAGTGGCAGATTAAAATTTCATTGCTTCAGCAAAGGCCACATAAGTCTATCTATAATTAGGCATTTTTCTCCCTTCAGGACAGAGCATCCTCCAGGGTCAAACACATTGTAGGCAAATTGACAAGACAGGATGAAAAAGCTTAAGGTAACACTGCTTATTCGATATGAATTTTCGGGAGAAAGCAGATTATTTCATTCACTGCTCAGTTGTACCAATTTTGCTCGTCAAGCTCCCATTTCAAGGAAAGATTGTTTGCTAAGACATGCTTACCTTGGACATGATAAGCCATGCATCTTATTGATATATAGGCTACTTTTAGCAAGCTGTAGCAGGATAAATCATGCATTCTACTGCCTGGTCCATATAGATTAGTATATAGAACTAACAGCATAGCATAAATAACGCTGGCATAATACAGAAACAAATATATTAAATCACATCATAGTTGTACTACCTGAGCCCATACATCTTGAAGTGAAACTAATTAAATTTTAAGGAAGGGTTTCCTGCTTCACATTTAGTCAACAGAGCAGCTTAAGGTTGTTTCTCAATCTCAGATAAGGAACCTAACTCAATTTTTTTTCATCTGTTCTTGATAATTTCGTAAAGCTGTCAGCGAGGATGTTAATTGGTGCTAAATATAATTGGGTATCTTCACAATGAAATGGTTTTATTTAACTCAAGCAAACGAACAGGTTTAAAGGAGGGAATTTGGCTCCTGTATTTTTAATATGAATCATTAGCAATATAAATAGAGTTTAGATCCAATATGCTTGCAGTATTATGAATAGCAAGAATCCCTTATTGATCTTACAGTAGGGAAAGCAATTGTTTTAACTGGTTCCAATTAGTTTTAAATTATTTAATTTAAGACATCTAGGCTGATTTAAGAGTCTGGCCAAGCGCAGAGTGAAAGCAGATTTCATACCTTCCAGCTACCTGCAGCCAAATTCTGTAGTGCACCAGCTGCCCCTTCCAGTGTATCTGGATTTGAGCACTCAGAGAGGAGTGTGAGGTAGGGTTTGACTATGGATGGATGCCATAGCATCTGGATTCCTTTTGGTGGTTCTGCACAGTCAGGGAGAGGACCAACTCCATCCCACTGAAAAGAAGAAACAAAGATGGAATGTTATCAGGACAGAGCAAAAGAGAAAACCTTTCATTAAAATATAAAGATGTACTTCTATGCCTATGAATTTAATACACACTCAAGGACACCTAATGCAAAGAAATGTTTGTTTTGACAGTTAAATAACTTCTTACCTGTTATTTTAAGAAGATGCTGGATAGCCATTTGTCTGAAACGGTATAGGGTTTCCTGCCTGGGCAGGGGGTTGGACTAGAAGACCTCCAAGGTCCCTTCCAACTCTCCTATTGTATTGTATTTTATTTATGATGGCTGAAAGTCTTCAGTTTTAGGGGCAATGTAATTCAGTTGTTTGGAAATGAATGCCAAATGAGACTGATGCCATCACAAACTCATATCTAAATGAAACTAAAAACTAAAACTGATTTTAAATAACATAAGAAACAGAACTAAATTCAGTCTAAGGACCACACTAATTGCAAATAATTACAATGAATCTAGTGATGATGAAGAAGTACAGTACATTTTTAGAATAAGGGCATTTTGTGTTCATCAAAATGCTGCTTTGCAGGCTTAGCAAAAGCTTTTCTGAATCTTTTCAGAAAGGTTAGGAATGAAAGTTCTCAGAATAGGGAAAAAATATTGAATCTGCAGCAGAATACTGTTTGCCCTACCTACCTACCTACCTACCTACCTACCTACCTACCTACCTACCTCTATTTATCTATCTATCTATCATCTATCTATCTATCTATCTATCTATCTATCTATCTATCTATCTATCTATCTATCTATCTATCTATCATCTATCTATCTATCTATCTATCTATCTATCTATCTATCTATCATCTACCTACCTACCTACCTACCTACCTACCTACCTACCTACCTACCTTATTTGCTAGTTTTCAATTAGTAGTCCCCAAAGCAATGTACAATTATAAAAAAATAAGCAGATTATATGCCAATAATGGGGTATGTCCAATGTTTCATTCAAGTAAGAGACCTTCCCTTTTCTGTGAAATGAGAGTGAAGGATCTATATGAGCAGGTATTCATAGCTTTCCCCATATCTGTTTTAGAGGATTGGCTGATTATTCAGTCACCAGAATGATATAACTGGATCAACAATAAAAGTTAAAACATGATAAAACAATTTAAAAAGTATGTTTCAAATACATACAAATAGGAGCAAAATAATATTATATAGCTGTGATGGCAAACCTATGGCTCTCATGCCAAAGATGGCAAGCAGATCCCTCTCTGTGGGCACGTGTGCAATGGCCAGCTGTTCTTCTGGGTTTTGTCATGCACATGCGCACCAGCTAGCTGCTCTCTTCTGGGTTCCAGTGCGCCAGGTGCATGCTGGTCAGCTGATCTTTGTATGTGCACACCAGAACCCAGAAGAGAGCAGCAGGGCAGTGTGCATGCACGGAACAAATCCCAGAAGAGCAATTGGCCACCGCACGCATGCGCTCCAGTTTCGGCACTCGGCGCCGAAAAAGTTAACCGTCACTGTTATATAGCCACCCGTAAAATCATCAGCTTAAAACTATTTTGTCAGGTCTGCAATTATATTCCTTTTAGAATTTTGGCCTGCCACACTTTCTCTTATTTCATTATGCTGTTTCTTTAGTATAGTTGATGGGAGGGGGGAATAGACAGGAGTAGGATTGTGGAATGTATTGTTGTCATTCTTTTCTAGAAGCCAAGGTCATCTTTTGTCTCTGCACTACCTGACCGGAAGCAGCTGGGTGGAGACGCCAGCGTGGAAGAAGAAGATTGGACCATGTGATGGATTTGTGGGTATGGGGACAAGATCATGAACTTTTAACTGAGTGGAATTCTGATGTAATTTCCAGAATTGGGATTAACACAGATGTGCTAAGATGTCTGATTTATTAAATTGGAACTTTAAGGATCGTTTTGCCTTAGACTCTGATTTAATTCTACACGATACTTGGAACGCTGACATATTTGTGATTTCACTGATATATTTGTTTATAAATATGTATTTCTCAAGTGCCTTTAGGGGTAAAGTTCTCCCAGAGATGTATTCAAGTGATTCTTTTTAAAAAATTCTGCCATGTTTAATTTGGCCACTCGGGTAACTGTCAACTTCTCCCATGTTCCCACAGATTTTTTGTCCACTATTAAGATCTGCCACAGCTTCTCTTTTTCAATATATTTTTCTGTGGCTGTATCCGCAGACTTACGTTCAGTCAGGATTTTGCTTTTCTGTTCTTTACTGCTACTTTGGGAAATTTCCTGTCTAAGTAGGCTACTCTTGGCCACCTCTTCCTTTCCTCCTCATCTCATGATGACCCAAATATTCCTCACAACCTCAAGTTGTTTTCTCTGGGTTAGGGTTTTTCCCCACCAAATTTCAAATTCTTACAGCAATATACACATACATCACTTCACCACCAGTGTGTCACCCTGCTTCTGTTGCAGAGGTGGGTTCCTACCAGTTCGCACCTATTCGGTAGAACCGGTTCGTCAAATCTACCGAACCGGTTAGAAGAGGTTCCACCAGTGGACCCGGAAAGTAGGCCACACCTACAGAAGAGGCTCCAAACTTTTTTGAAACCCACCACTGGTCCTTGGATATGATTATTCTACACTATCATGCTCATATTCATAAAACTCAGTGCCTCTGTGGAAGGTAAGGATGACTACTGCATTTGTGGTGCAATCAGAACATTGCGTGTGTTGAAGTTGTTTTAACGCAAACCAAAGATGCCTTTTGAAAAACAAGTTTACATCCTATTCTTATGCAGGCCAGTGCTGTGTGTGAGGTAATTTAAGGTGGTTCTGACAAGTGTCGTTGGCATCTTCATATCCGGTCACATGGGCGGCAAGCCACTCCCATCCGGTCACATGGGTGGCAAGCCACTCCCACAAAGGAGGCCACACCCACAGAGTAGGTTCGAACATTTTTTGAAACCCACCACTGTTCTGTTGGTACTTCTTTTATCCCTTAGCTGGATGGTTTAATGGTGAGATGCAACAAAACAACATTTCTTGCAGCTTGAAGAAAGCTTCTTATTTACAGAAGGGCAAAGAAGGGCAGAAGGATGTGTTGATTCCAGAACCTCAGGGTTAACTTCCAAAAAGAAAAGGGGATGAGAAAAAGATGGTTTCTTTGCCTTCTTTCCTATAAAAATATTGTCCATGGAAAGGAAGAGTCCTTCCTTTCACACAGATGATGTAAGGAAATCAACTTCAGTTATAATCAGATTAACTACTCATCTCATATGACAAAAAATCAAGGTGATAAAGAAAAGGAAACAGAACTAATACTCAAGCAAGTGTTAAACTGGAGACCTCAAGACTGTGCAGAAGACACCCACTTATACATCTCTCTCTCACACACACCATATATAGTCAAGAGTATATCATATGTTTTCAAGCAACAACTGCGATAGAAGAAAATGTAACAACTCATCTGGAGGTATCTAGTCATAAACCAACTGTCAAGCCTGCATTTATATTCCTTTTAGAATTCTGGCCTGCCACCCTTTCTCTTATTTCATTATGCTGATTCTTTAAGTATAGTCGATGGGAAGGGGGATTAGAAGGAGTAGGATTGTGGAATGTATTGTTTTTCATTCTTTACTAGAAGCCAAGGTCATCCTTTGTCTCTGCACTTTCACACCTGACTAGAAGCAGTTGGCCGTAGACGCCAGCGTGGAAGAAGATTGGACCATGTGATGGATTGTGGGTGTGGGGACAAGATCATGAACTTTTAACTGGGTGGGATTCTGATGTAACTTCCAGAGTTGGAACCCCACAGGACGATGCCAACATGCCTGTCTTATTAAATTGGAACTTTAAGCATAGTTTTGCCTTCGACTTTGATTTAATTCTGCATGGTATTTGGAACGCTGACACCAACAAGTATAGAATTCAGCTCATTGGATGTATAAAATTTTGGTGACAAATAGGATTGGGTTCCAGACTGCATAGAATAGGCATCTCAATAAAACATATGTGACTAATTTAATTTCTTCCTTTTAAGATGTAAGGCAGTCATGCATTGGAAGGTTGCAATATCTCCCTTCTGGGAGTGTGGAAGGCTGGAGAATGAATTTGGCCAGCAAACAGTCTCTCCTGTGCAACATGATCAAGAGGTTGAATAAATAATTAGCTGGTATGAACAGTCTCCCGGGGAAGCCACCACCATTAAGAAGGAAATTCTAATCTTTCTGGAAATCAGTATCGAAATACCTCATTTTTAGCTTCACCTTAAAACTCTTCAGGTAGAGTGAAGCCAAATATTAAGTTGATAAGCCATCCTGTCCACTTTCATTCCTGTTCTAGGATGATGAAAACCTTTCTTGTAGAATCAGGGAAGCTAAAGATCCATAATTGGAAAATCAGTTTTAGCCAGAATATGAGACAGAAAGCTTCTAATGAGGATAATTCTGATTCTTAATACAAAGGGGAGGTAGAAATATCTCAATAAGAGAAATCATACAACTAAGACATTTTAGGGATTTAAGCCCCTGCTGGGAATTCACAATGGCAAGGCCCTTCAGATATTGCATTCTGCATCTTTTATCATTAATTATCTTGATTAGGAATTGTAATCCAACATTTCTAGAGCTACATACTCTTCACTGCTGCTACATAAGGTTGACTTTTTGAATGCTACCATTGGAGCACCCATAAGCAACGCATGATGAACATTCTAAGCTATTAAATAATTATGATAAGAAGATTAACCTGCTAATCAATTTCAGTTTTCAGACTAAATAGAGGGATAATAAGGGAATGAATCTTTTAAAATAAATGAAAAAGTAATAGGACAAATGTTAAATATGCAGTCATATATTACAACAATTCCTTATGGATTTGTGTTGCATGCTTTGTAATTTGTAATTTTGTAATTTTAATAGATTTGTATGCCGCCCAATCCCGAAGGACTCCGGGCGGCTTACATAAAAGCAGTTTAAAAATATTTAAAAATATTTAAAAATACAAGACAGAGACTTAAAAACAAAACACAACACACACTCAATTTTAATGGGGGCTGAAGTTCAATCAAGATCAACAGCCCCAGGCCTGCTGGAACAGCCAGGTCTTAACAGACTTACGGAAGGCCAAGGGAGTGGGGACGGTCCGGATCTCAGGGGGTAGATCGTTCCAAAGGGCCGGGGCATGTTGATGTTAAGAATGTGGAATCTAATCAAACTCTTGTGCTATGACTAACTTTGTCTATGTAATCTCTATCAATGAGTACAATGAAAAAAGGGAAGATCACAATTTAGGTAAATTAGGTATATTTCATATATGAAAAGTAAGAGAACAATCCATTCTAGTATGCAGAAATCTATAAATGCCTCTTTCTATGCGTGGGAGGTGGACCAATGGAAAATGTTTGCAGTATGGAATCATACTGTTGGCCAAGACAATGCATTCTCCTGTGTTTTTCACATACAGAAATTTTAAGTCTTTTCTGTAATCATAGGGGAAAAGAAGATTTCCATGTATTTAATTTAATTTAGACATTGTCCAACTTGATGTGACCTTGGGTAATTCCCAAGTAATAACTCAAATTAAATCAAGTATTATAATAACTTGTCTTCAAATCACCTTAACAGCACCTTACCTGTTACATAATTTAAGATGTCAATATAAAGGCTTACCGGGATAGCTAGTCAAATGTGGCCTTTAGTCAAAAGTGACCAGTGAAGCCTAACTGAACTAATAAAAGCATCATGGAGAAAAGATTATTTTGCTTATTCATTTACTTTAAAAGGTTTTGCTAAAGAGATAAATGTTTGCTTAAATTTTCTCTGATTCAGTTTCAATTTAATGGGGTGGTAGTTTCTATTTGCACAGCACAGCCATTTCAGGCAATCTTGCTTTTTTTTTCAACAGCACAAAACTATACATCCTTCTTAAGTGTGATATATTGTGTCTAATTGATTGCTCACACGGAGAACTTTCAACCCTTCACAGAAAATTGAGGTACGGGGAAAGCTAAGTCAATGAATTGCCAGATACTGCTGAATTACAATTCTAAGCAAAGAAGCCAGAATGGCTAAAAATAAAAGTGCTGTGAGCCACAAAATCGAGAGAGCATAATGTTTCCAAAACTTGCTGTATATTGTTCGTAAAGAGGGAGACTGAAGTCTATGTGAGGTGTTGAAGAAGAGATTGATTTAAAATAACTAATTGAATCTTTGGGAAAGGCTTACAAAGTAGAAAAACATCACCTCAAAAAAGAATATGTTAATACATTCTTCCTGTGATCATTATTATCTCAAACCTAGTAATAAATTCAACGTTTCCCTTTATTACTTCAGTCAAACACCAAAACTACCCTGTTTTCCCGAAAATAAGACAGGGTCTTATTTTCTTTTGACCCCCGAAATAAGAGCTTGGGCTTATTTTCGGGGAGGTCTTATTATTTTTGAGGCAGCGAATGAGGTTTCGAGTTTCATTTTATTTATATGCCGCCCTATTCCCAGCGGGACTCAGGACAGTGCACAAACCCAAGGAGGGGAAGGGAAACACAAAAACTACACAAAAAGTACAGGGCATATAAAACAACCAACAGCCACACGATTCGAGAGGGGAAGGAAACTCATCGACCTCAGGCCTGCCGACACAGCCAGGTTTTAACGGCCAGGTTTTAACGGCTTCACCTCATGGCTGCTGCTGCGTTGCAACATTTTCAGAGAGGGCTTATTTTTGGGGGAGGGCTTATTTTAGCACATGCACTCAAAAGCCCAATTGGGCTTATTATCTGGGGAGGTGTTATTTTGTGGGAAACAAGGTATAGAATTAATAAAATTGCTAAAAATATTGATACTAAGCAGTAATTGCACTATGGATTCTACAGACCCTGTAACAATATTTAGACACATTTTAAAAGATTCATTTCTATCTGACAGTAGATACTGAAGATAGAACAAATTCTGAGTGCTTTGATAATTTAATTATTAGCAAGAATATACATTGTGAAGAGATGACAATATAGAAAATAATATAAGAAAAGATGAACAAGTCTCCACAAATAATCTCACACAGACAAAGATGGTTTGATATGCAATGTTTCCATGTACTAGTACATTAAAACATGCAAATGTCATTATTATCTCGTACTTTCATATTTAAATATTGACTTAAATATCTAGCTGCAGGAACTAATAAACTGATTCCAAAGTTAAATCCTTTTTGGCAGTTGGAGGGTTTCATTCTATCATTCATGCATTCAATTTTTTAACTATTACAATTGATTATTTCATAAGGCTTATGAACATCTATAATAAAATTATACAGTCCCAAATAAACAATTGCAAGATTAAACCAATGAAGAAAAAATATAAACTACTAATGGTAAGCAATGTAAATGGTGAGATAAAGAATCAAAATGTCTTAATTTTTTTCCAATTTTAATAATTTCCTAACTGGATTATAATGGTCAGGGTATGCCAAAATGCTGGTATAATGCTTTGTTCAGCTTTCATATAACACAATCACTCCCATTAGTAAGAAAAATGTCTGTTAAAATTAAAGAATCCAAACCAGTATGGAAAAAGAATAATTTTAACCAATAATTTAAAAAAATGCCCATATTGCAGTTTTTATGTTGATCACCCGAATTATTCTATGCAAAAACATATCTGGGACAGACTGAAGTATTTGGAATATTTTCTTCCGAAACTATGACTGCAGAAACTCCAAAGCTGCATGATTATTATGGATTGTATGTGAGTTCCATAAAACAGCTGCATGCAAGTTTTGGCTATAAATAATATAAGTACTGCTGGTGCATATAGAGCATCTTTAGAGCAATAAAAGACTTGTATGGCCAGATCTGACTATGAAATACAGAGTCTAAGTGTGCCCTCTGTCTACCAGAGACATGAAAGACTATTCTCAAGTATTTGAACCCTCCTAGTTCAACCTCTAGATATGGGATGCTTCACAAAAATGAATGTTTAGATCTTATCACAATTTATTTCTAAATCTTCTGCTTTGTAGAACAATGAACCTCACTTCAAACCCACGGGAGTCTATGATAATATAATCACTTCATCATTATAAGTGTTACGATGTATTTATATGCCAGCTGTGGAGGATGATATAACAACTGTTCCAAAAACAAGACCATTAAACAATCATGGTTCAAAAAGAAAAGTCATGATTTTCTCTAGGGTAGTGACTTATAGACCATATAGCAGTGAACATTTTGTGTGAGTGCTTTAGATTAGATTAGATAGATTTATATACCGCTTCACAGTGCTTTCCAGATCACTCTAAGCAGTTTACAGAGTCAGCATATTGTCCCCAACAATCTGTGTCCTCATTTTACCCACCTCGGAAAGTTGGAAGGCTGAGTCAACCTTGAGCTGTTCTAGGTTGGGATAATTCTTGCAAATAAAATATGACTATTTCTTGTTGAATGTTAAGTCCACATATAATGTGTGCCTTTGCCCAAACAACACATTCTTAGCAATATTTCTAGAACAGTTATTTCCCGTTTTGGGACTATGCATTATGAGAAGTAGAATTACATCCCATCTTCCTGATGTGTTCATGCTATTTTCCTTCTTCAAGACTCAAGTAGGAATCTAGTGTGTCAATATTTCAAAAATTAAAGATATTGTGATGCATTTTGGTTCAAGTTTTATTTTGGAAATATTTCTGAATAAGGAATAGCTACAACTCTCTGTGGTAATTTCCCTGTCTGCATTCTCCCCGACAATTGATTCTGGAAAACCAGACTGAAATTTGAGCTTGTAATATTCTCAATGTTCTTGTATTATAAGGATTTAATTTTATACTTTAAGATATTAAGAGCTCTAAATGCTAAGAGCTAATAGAGTCAAGAAGAAAGCAACATAACCAAAATTCATTCATATTATGCATATCATCATTCTCCAATATACATTAAAAAGCCACACAACAGATGTGCTTTGGAAAACTTTGACATACTATCTATCCAAGATATTGTTTATGAAACAAAAGTGCCATGTCTCTAGATAAAGAAAACTGTAGAAAATGATAAATATACGTCATTCTATTTTTTAACTATGTATGCTTTATATGTTTTTTTAAAAAAGTAGTCTGATCAGAAAGCTTTTAGACTGTGGAATTAAGGAACAATCATATTCAGTATCCAAATGACCTCTAACTAATGTTAGAATGGCAAAACGCTCCTTATAATAACCCAGGTTGCATTTTGGCTATAGTATTCTAAATCAGTTAAAAATCTTTGAAATGAAGCTGTTTCAAAGAGTCCCTCATACAAAGTGCAACATAGTAGATCAAAGAGCATGTAATTAAGAAGCATATCATGACTGCATAATCGAACAGGCAGAATCGGTGTAATAGATTTAGGAATATAGAAGGATTCCTCGTCACTGATAAAACTATCCAGGTTCAAGGCTAAATTCACAAGGGATGTGGTGGGCTTCCACATAGATTGAAATCACTCTTTCTGCTTTGTTAGATAACATTGCAATGTGCTACTCCTCAATTCCTCCAGTTCAGATATCAAGCCCTTATCACATCCATTATGGATTGTCCCCTCTCTCAGCCAATTTTATTAAATAGACTAGATCTTCATTATATTTCAAGTTGTTCTTGAGAAATAATTTATCTAAAGTGTAATAGAAATGTTAATACAAGCACAGACAATAAGCAACACATTTCTTCTTGTCCTTTAATAGCAAAACATTCAAGTCAATTTATTCATTAGAATTTCAGAAAAGGAAATGATTTTCTAGTTCTTTCTGTTGTATATAACATCTATGGTATCCGTTTTAAAATGTAGAAAGTAGAAAGAATGCAAAATAAACTGATGGTATCTAATATTTCTTCCCACATAGATGTTATTTATTTATTTGTTTGTTAAATTTATTTGCTGCCCACTTTGCCACGGGGCTACCCTAGGTGGCTTACAGCAATAAAAATGGAGAAATGAAAAGAAGCGTAAACATAAAAATAACAAAGTATGGAAACAATAAAAAATAATGAAAAACAAAACAATGAGAATACAGCAATATGACAATATAAAACAGTTGGTAAGGAAACAAGCTGCGAGGAGAGAGCTGGGTTTTTGCTATTAATCTAGTAGCCACAAGTTATATTGTGATGATGGGCTAAACAACACAATGAAATCACTGACAGGGAAAACATCCCAGAAATTACATTCTTGGAGGTGTTGAAATAGACCAAATACTGTAAAACTGATAACAACATAGTACTTCACTGGTTACCGATCAGTCTCCAGATACGCTTCAAAGTGCTAGTCATAACTTATAAAGCCCTTCATGGTATTGGATCTGGGTACTTGAGAGACCGCCTGCTGCCAATTACCTCCCACAGACCCATTAGATCTCACAGGGTTGGCCTCCTCCGGGTGCCATCTACCAGCCAATGCCACCTGGCTACTACCCGGGGGAGGGCCTTCTCTGTGGCAGCTCCGGCACCTCCGGCCCTCTGTAACGAACTCCCCGCAGGGATTCGGACCCTCACCTCTCTCCAGGCCTTCCGAAAAGCCGTCAAAACCTGGCTTTGCCGGCAGGCCTGGGGTTGATGAGTTCCCCTCCCCTCTCGACTTGTGTGGTTGCATGATTCTTGTTTATTTTAATTATCTGTATTCTGTTCTATGTTCCCCTTTTCCCTTTTTGAGTTGTTCGCCGCCCTGAGGCCCTCCCGGAGAAGGGCGGCATACAAATAATAAAATTCAATTCAATTCAATACTTTGTTGAAAGTTGAAAACTTTTAAAAACTGTCTGGAAGCAGAAGCTGCTAAGATCAGTCTGCTTGTTTTTGAATGATACAAAATTCATTATTCTGTACACATGCAGAGATCAGAGGCTATTTGTACATCAATCGATCGATCTATCGATCTAGGAAGCAATATTTAACCTGCTTTCTCATCTGAGAACCCTCAGTCAGTGAGGGAACGCTAATATTAATAATTTGGATTTTTATCCTCTCTTGCATTATGATTTATAGCCTATCTATCTTGCACACTCAAGTTTATTTCCTCTTACTTCAGAAATGTTATAACTTATGACTCATTACAAGAGATATAACTGAAGGTCACAGTGATTTCTGGAGGGTCATCTAGAATAAAAATATTATTTTGAGTTGGCTTACATGTTTAATAAAAATTAAAGATGATAATAAATCTAAAGTAAAATCAGAAGAGTGTCAGAAACACTGGTGTGTTTATAAATAGCAATAGCAATAGCAGTTAGACTTATATACCGCTTCATAGGGCTTTCAGCCCTCTCTAAGCGGTTTACAGAGTCAGCATATCGCCCCCAACAACAATCTGGGTCCTCATTTTACCCACCTCGGAAGGATGGAAGGCTGAGTCAACCCTGAGCCGGTGAGATTTGAACAGCCGAACTGCAGAACTGCAGTCAGCTGAAGTAGCCTGCAGTGCTGCATTTAACCACTGCGCCACTTCGGCTCATACATTATTATTTTATTTTATTTTATTATTTTATTGAACATTTATATGCCGCCCTTTTCCCTGAGGGGACTCAGGGCGGCTTACAACAATAGGGGAAGGGAGTGCCATTCATATCACCATTATTTTGCACAAACTGCATTAAGTCCACTGAATTATTCATTAGATTTTAGAATATGAATATTACATGTGTTCAAGGCCATAATACACAATTCTGAGAAAAAGTACTTGCTTCCTTTTAGATATTCTTAATTTTTGCATATATTTTCCAGAGAATATAAGTGTTTCCCATGGATCCTGCCAAGATACAAAGGGACTCTGCATAAAAATATAAGACTAGTTGTTTCTTTCATTTACTTCCATACAATACAAAAAATTAAATATGCGGCATGCCGATGTAGGAAAGCAATTGCCTTCTTAGATTCAGTACCTTTTTGGGCCATTTTAAAGTATGATAATTGTAGCACTTCCAGTAATTGGTAAAGTACATCTCAAATACTACATGAAAGAATTATGGGCTAACCTCTCATGGCAAAATAGCTCAACTTTGTCATTTCGGAGCCTTTACAATCATGAACTCTATTCCACAAACAATATTCCCATTATGGTTCTCTTCTAACAGGTCTGCCCTTTGATGTAGCCAAAATGCTGAATACTTTCCTCTTCATTCATTCTGTTGTAGGCTCCCTTGTGAATTTGGGATCACTGTGGTGGTGGATGACCCACTTGGGTTTCAGGCTCAGCTCATTATTCAGATGGATAAATGGCCTGGTATTCTGTCATAAAATCTGATAGAAAAAAAGAATACCTGCTTTGTCCAGTCATGGAAAACACCACGCAGAAAAGAGTAACTGGATCAATTGAAGATGCAAAAGTGAATGAGAATGATGCCTTTTTAGTGAGTCTGCTTAGAATAAAGCCTGAAGTTTTTTTTTTCCGTTGTAAATGTGTTTTTATTTTCCATTTCATTTTCGTACAGTCACATATATACTGTGCATAACCGGGGCCATATAACATTAAACAATAAACACAGCCATTCCTCTTGTCGACAATACCCCCCAAAATAGAAACCCAATGTACCTCTTCGACCCTCCATACACCCTTTCTTTCGCCCCCCCTCCAACTTTCCTTCTTCCCTCCATCATTCCCCTCTACCCTACTTCCCCTCCCCCTCTACCACTCCTCTCTCCCGATACACTCCCTCCCTTCCTTCTCACCCTCCCTCCAGTCCTCTCTCCCACCCTCTCTACCCTCTTTCTTCTATCCCTCTACTCCTCCCTTCGGTGTATTTCTACAATCTATTAATATATTCAGCTTGTCCTATTTTTACAGTGGAATTAAAGAGCAACAGTATACAAGTGCCGTCATGTTACTTTAAAATCTAGCACATACTATATATCCCCCCTCCCCCCTAACACCCCACCTCCCTTCCCCCCCAACTTCCCAGAGCCCGTAAACGGTATAGATTTTTAACAAACACAGTCTAAAATATATTGAGACAAAGGAAATAAAAAAAAGAAGTTAATAACATCTCTGCATTGAATAATAAAGCCTGAAGTTTTGAATCCAGGTTTAAAGCATAAAGTTTGAAAGTGTGGTTTAGAAATTTTATTATTTTATAGTATCAAGAGAGGCTTTTGAATGTGGAAAATATATATTTTTATTACATTTTTAATTAATCAATGTTTACATGAGCTTGATTGATAATGTAATCAATAATTCATTTTGTTCATTATTCATTTCATTTATTCTCTCCTTTTCAGTTTAATTTAATAATTTAAATTAAAATAAAAGAAACATGAGGCTGAGTCAAACCTGAGCCGGTGAGATTTGAACCGCTGAACTGCAGATAACAGTCAGCTGAAGTGGCCTGCAGTATTGCACTCTAACCACTGCGCCACCTCGGCTCTCTACCTTTGTGCACTGTACAGGAAATTGGTTAAACAGCCTCTTCCGTTTCTATGATTCTACAATGGGGAGTTCCCTGAATCTTCTCTGCCTTTGCCAACAATAATCTGGGGGGAAAAGCCTAAATCCTAAAATATCATTTGAGTTTATTTTTCAAATGCAAGAGATTATTAAATCAATCTATAAATAGACTGGTATGGTCTGGTATTAAACAAGGATCTTATGAACAATGTACTATACCGAGAAAACCTTTCTTAGAATGACAGTGGGCCCTTGGTCATAGACACAAGTAGTACAATGTTTATAATTTGTATCTGTGGTTCTGATTCATAAGATTTAAGCCAATGGGATTATTATTTTTTTGCTAAATGAATGAGAAATATTTTAGATACCCTATTTTTTTCCCAATATAAATTTAAAACTGCTCTAGTAATTTTAAACTTCTAAACTTCTAAAATTCTAAACTGAAATGTTTAGAAATATTCTGAAAATAAATGGGCTCTATTAAAAATAAATTCAGTTCTGGGATCCTCATGCACATGAGTTGTCTGAATACGCACGCACACACACACACACACCTCCATGCATAAGGATCAGCTGGGAGAGGTGAAGGGGGGGGGGGGAGAAGCTATTCTCCTTTGTTAGTTATTACTTTGTTAACTTATTGCTGTCAATCTTCATCTGGTCAAATGCCCCTTCAGGCTTAGGTTTAATATGATTGGTTCCAATGTTTCCCCTTCCCGAAATTAGATTATGTGATTTATCACCTTTGACAGAGTTTATTAGGAATTTCCTGGCACACTGCCATTTTGACCTGTTAACATAACACTGCAACTGAATGAAGAAGTCCTTTCCAAAGGCAAAAAGTCATTCCATAAGCATAAAGAAATTTCATGAAGTCATCATTTCTTTCATGCTGCCGCAATATTATATACCTCACCTCATACAAAACAGGCCTAGAATTTACAGTCTCCCAGTTTCTAACCTGGAGTTGTAATCATACTCCCAAACTGGCTCCCTAATACACTGCAACTCAGGGTAGCAATATATCCTTGACTCCATTTGGACAGTACCAGCGGAGATGCCGAGGGAGGGTCTTGCTCAGATTTCCTGGAATGAGTTCCAGCTTGTCACCCCTGAGGAAGTGGACAAGGCCATGGGAGCGATGAGTGCCTCTACCTGTTTGCTGGATCCGTGTCCCTCTTGGCTGGTCTTGACCAGCAGGGAGGTAACACGAGGCTGGCTCCAGAGGATTAGGAACTCGTCTTTGCAGGAGGGCTCTTTCCCGCAACCTCTGAAGGAAGCGGTGGTAAGACCCCTCCTTAAGAAGCCTTCTCTGGACCCGGCCATTCTTAATAACTATCGTCCGGTCTCCAACCTCCCTTTTTTAGGGAAGATTGTTGAGAAGGTGGTGGCCCTACAACTCCGACGGACCTTGGATGAAACAGATTATCTAGACCCCTTTCAGTCTGGTTTCAGGCCTGGATACTGCACCGAAACTGCCTTGGTCGCACTGACCGATGATCTCTGGCGGGCCAGGGATAGAGGACATTCCTCTATCCTAGTGCTCCTTGACCTCTCAGCGGCCTTCAATACCATCGACCATGGTATCCTTCTGCGACGGCTGGAAGAGGTGGGAGTGGGAGGCACCATTCTATGGTGGTTCTCCTCTTACCTCTCCGACAGGTCACAGTCGGTGTTGGTTGGAGGGCAAAGGTCGACCCCTAGGCCCCTCAAATATGGGGTGCCACAGGGCTCGGTCTTGTCCCCCCCCTCCTATTCAATATCTACATGAAGCCACTGGGTGAGATCATGATGATACCCAGTTGTATCTCTCCACCCCGTGCCAGCTCAGCGTAGCAGTGGAAGTGATGTGCCAGTGCCTGGAAGCTGTCAGGGTCTGGATGGGAGTGAACAAACTCGCACTCAATCCTGACAAGACCGAGTGGCTGTAGATGTTGCCCCCCAAGGACAGCCCAGATAGTCCATCCCTAAGCCTGGGGGTGAAAATTTACACCCCTCAGAGAGGGTCCGCAACTTGGGGGTCCTCCTTGATCTGCAGCTGATGTTAGAACATCACCTGTCGGCTGTGACCAGGGGGGCCTTTGCCCAGGTTCGCCTGGTGCACCAGTTGCGGCCCTACTTGGATCGGGAGACACTTCATACGGTCACTCACGCCCTCGTCACCTCAAGACCTGACTACTGTAATGCGCTCTACATGGGGCTGCCCCTGAAAAGTGTTCGGAGACTACAATTAGTCCAGAATGCAGCCGCGCGAGCAATACTGGGTGTACCAAGGTACACCCACATTACACCTATCCTCCGCGAGCTGCACTGGCTCCCTATCAGTCTCTGAGCACGATTCAAGGTGCTGGTTATTACCTTTAAAGCCCTACATGGCCTAGGACCCGGATATCTGCGAGACCGTCTTCTGCTGCATACCTCCCAACAACCGATAAGATCACACAGGGTGGGCCTTCTCCAGGTGCCGTCAGCCAGACAATGTCGGCTGGCGGCTCCCCGGGGTAGGGACTTCTCTGTAGCCACTCCGACCCTATGGAATGAACTACCCCCAGAGATCCGGACCCTACCCACTCTCATGGCCTTCCGAAAGGCTATCAAAACCTGGCTATTCCGGCAGGCCTGGGGCTGGACCTCATGAGTGAGGTCCAGCCCCGATTAGATTGGGTGCATGATGTGGTTTTTTTAATCTGTTCTTCCTCCGTTTTTTAACTCTTTACTTTTTAAAATTTATTTTCTGTAAACCGCCCGGAGTCCTTCGGGATTGGGCGGCCTATAAATTCATTAAATCAAATCAAATCCTATTTTTAAAAGGATATTTTTAAGTAGGAAAAGGCACTTAGTGTCCAGTGAGCATCAGCATAGCAGACTATCCCAAGTGGGCACACAACTCAATTAATCATCCTCTAAAGATGGTGATATATTTTTTATTTATGTCATAGTAATTTATTCCAAATGTGCAATCATGCATACAGATTTATATACATTTTATGCAAAATTGCAATCCCCCCCCCTCAAATTATTTTTCATCTGTCAAACAGTTGCAGTTCTTTGAAAATATTAAAGTGACACACTAACAGGCCATCAGAGTTATAATATGAAGTGGACTTTCAATAAATATAAGAATGGTTCTGTAACATAGCAATAGCAATAGCAATAGCAGTTAGACTGATATACCGCTTCATAGGGCTTTCAGACCTCTCTAAGCAGTTTACAGAGTCAGCATATTGCCCCCACAGTCTGGGTCCTCATTTCACCCACCTCGGAAGGATGGAAGGCTGAGTCAACCTTGAGCCGGTGAGATTAGAACCGCTGAACTGCAGATAACAGTCAGATGAAGTGGCCTGCAGTACTGCACCCTAACCACTGTGCCACCTCGGCTCATTTGTCACAGTATAATTAATCTAGTAATTCAGGTGCTAGCAGGAATCAAGAGATTATGGGAGTGACAGTCACAAGTCTCTGCACACTGATGAAATACTACCTTAAGGATTATAGTCATACACGAAGTTTGGAGTATAAATTGAAAAATATTACCATGGTTAAAATAACTCAGAAAACTAAATTATATTATTAGAAGTATCAACCATCAATCTAAAAGCTCTTTGAGTTTCTATCAATATACTAATCTAAAGCCTGAAGCTGGAATAATTTATCTTCATGCTATATAACAGTCCAATGAACAAAAATGTGAAATTACATGCAGTTCTCTGCACAACTTATTTTAAGAAAACGATATTCAACCTGTCACTTTGATGGACAAAGAAAGCGAAGGCAAGGTCTTCATTCTATTCTGATGAAGAATAATTGTAGAATGTGGAAAAGTTTTATCTGAATATAAACATCCAACCTTATAGAAATGTTAAGCTATACAATAAGAGGATCACAATATTGTACCTGCAGAGAAACAATCACAGGTTGCAATCTTAAGGTGGTTTACCTAGATTTACCCCAAATGAATTAAAGGCGGTTTAATGAGTAAAATCATACAGCTAGAAAATCAACTATAGAAGGCAATTTCTAAGTTATATAACATACTGAAAAGCAATAGCAATAGCAGTAGACTTATATACCGCTTCATAGGGCTTTCAGCCCTCTCTAAGCGGTTTACAGAGAGTCAGCATATTGCCCCCAACAATCTGGGTCCTCATTTTACCCACCTCGGAAGGATGGAAGGCTGAGTCAACCCTGAGCCGGTGAGATTTGAACCGCTGAACTGCTGATCTAGCAGTAGCCTGCAGTGCTGCATTTAACCACTGCGCCACCTTGGCTCTTAAGACAAATCATATAATCCAAATGTATCTTGTAACACTTTCAGGACTGTCTTATTACAATAAAAGCTTTAATGGGCTGGATAACCTACAACATATTTTTTATCATTAATGTAGAAATCATATTATTTAATATAATGCAATATCATTTGAATTTATAATTTAATTTACAATGGAACACCGCTTTTTCTTGTCCTCAGTGCATAAATACCTTTTTTATAAGGAATTTTTTTACAGATATCATAAATCTACATATAATTTCCCTGCTCTTAATATTCTTAAATAACTCTAAAGTGAATCCACCATCTCTTTACAGCAAAACTCATTACAGTAAAATTACCTAGTTTGCAAACTTTTGTAAATTTAAATTCTGTTTAATAAGATACTACAGAAACAAAAGTTTTGGATCAGTTGATTATGCAAGTATATTTTCTAGATTCTGTATTACCTAGCAACCACAAATTTCCCTGTGTATATTTCAAGACACCCAGGAAAGAAAAAGTATATACCATTTGTATGGCATCAGAAATAGAAAACCATTTTCAGATTTGATAGACAACTAATAATGGAACCTTATGCTGTAATCTGTCAAAACATTTAGCAAGAAAATTATCATTTCAGAAATGAAGCCTTGCTTTGGTAGCAGGTAAATATTATTATTGGTATAAATAAATATTATTGGTAGGAATAAATATCATCTCATTTTTTCTCCAGATTTTATTAGTCCCAAACTTGACCATTAAAAACATTTGATATAAAATGTCAATACAGAATTTAGAAAATATCTAAATTTGATGTAATAATTATTTTTCTAACCTTATATAGATGTAAAAGACACACACACACATATATCTATATCTATATATGTGTGTGTGTGTGTGTATTGTTTTTGTGCTGATAAATAAATAAAGGGAGACTAGTATAGATCTATTTCAAGCTATTTAGCTCTCATCAGCTAGCCATACCCTTACTGGGATTCGAACCTGGGCTGTATTGCATATTAGGCAGATGTATTAACCACTAAGCCACAGGCTGTCCTCCATTATCATAAATCAAACACATTAGTCCTTAACATTTTCCCACAGGTCACATGTTATATTTCTTTAGCAGATGCTACAAATGACTCTCAATTTATGTATCAAGCAAAGTTCTCTTTCCCTTCACAATATAATGTCAAAATTCTGAACTGAGTTGACAGCTGGTAGAGGAAGGGTCTGATTGGCAACTGGACAACTAGATCACCTTTCTACCACAATCATTGCAATGTATTGTGAATTATTTTCTAGAGGACAGGAAATCTCTAAATGCAATAACATATTTCATGATGATAGAAACAAGTTAAGGAGGAAGTTTAAAATCTGTAATAATTTGAGTCAAATGCAGAACATAACTAATAGAACAGATTTAGAATCTAGTTGGAGCTATCAAGATACTTTATAATTAAAATATTATATTTAATCCCAGAAAAGAAACAATAATAAATAATTTAGCTTTGCATGGATGGCATTAGTACAATTAAGACAATGGTTAATAGAAATTATGGAAGCTATTACATATTCCTGTTAAGAAAAAGATCCCAGAAATATACAGCAAAGAGGATAATTTATTCCATTCAAACTATATTGGTTAGCTTATTAGAACAAATTTTAGCCAGAATAAATATAATTATCAAATCATATAGGCATTCAATTTTATTTATATAAAGTGGTTAAAAGCCGATTGTCCAACAAAGAAAAAGATTAATTATGGGATGGAATTTTAAAAGTGCCTTTAAAGATAATCAAGAAATGTTCCAAATAAATTTGACATAATTTTTTCTGTAATTATTATTTATACAGATGCTAAATAGCAATATCTAACAAAACAATTTCCCACTACCATTATATTATTTATTTCATACTAGAGTGTGTATATAATAATATTGTAGTAAATGAAGAGTTAATAAGTAAAAAGAACCTCTTAACGGTTCCTATTAGGACAGTCAATTAAAGTTACTTTTCTCTAGCTTATTTTAAAAGTTAAAATTTATGCAGAACTAACTTAGTTTTTAATACATTTAACAGAAGTTTTTTCTTTGGAGAAAGCAAAATTGTTTTCGACTCTATTATACTGCACTATTTGGTTGTAGGACAGTGGTGGGTTTCAAAATTTTTAGAACCTATTCTGTAGGTGTGGCCTGTTTTGTGGAAGTGGCTTGGTGGTCATGTGACTGGGTGGGCATGGCTTGGTGGGCGTGTGATCGGGTGGGCGTGGCCAACTTGGAAAATGTGGTGAACCTCACTTAACAATGCTCTTGCTTAGCAACGAAAATTTTGGGCTCAATAGTGGTCATAAGTTCTCTTTCTCTTTCTTTCTTTCTTTCTTTCTTTCTTTCTTTCTTTCTTTCTTTCTTTCTTTCTTTCCTTCCGTCTCTCTCTCTCCCACTTTCTTTCTTTCTTCTCTCTCTCCCACTTCCTTTTTATTTCTTTTTTCTTTCTCTTTCTATATTTCTCTCTCTCTTTTTTCTCTCCCTGTCCCTCCATTCCTTCCTTCCTTCCTTGTGTGTATCTCTTCCTTTCCTGTGTGTATCTCTCCCCCTTCCTTCCTTCCTTCCTTCCTTCCTTCCTTCCTTCCTTCCTTCCTTCCTTCCTTCTTTCCTTCCTTCCTTCCTTCCGTGTATCTCTTCCTTTCCTGTGTGTATCTCTCCCCCTTCTTTCCTTCCTTTTGGAACAGGTTCCAAAAAGTACGCTAAATTTCACGAACCGGTTCTGGCGTACTGGTGCGAACCGGGAGAAACCCACCCCTGTTGTAGGAGATGGTCTTATTGCTATTACTACTATTATTGTCAGCTATCCAAAAGCATTTTGGCCACACAAAATCAGATCAATTAAAGCTAAGAACATGTACCTGATCTTGAGATTTCTTTTTCTTTTTTTTCTTGCCCCAGCATCCAGAACTTTCAGCATCTTTCCCATTGGCATCGCCACAAAGTAAACCATCAAGTTCATCAGTCCCCATTTGCTGTCCCTGAGATGTTTCTGCAGCGAGTCTGTATGAAAGGTTCCTTAAAATGCACACACAGTTTTCAACGGTCTGAAAGAACAAGAAAAAAAATAAATTGTAATATATTTGGAATGTTCCTATTCATCAGAAAAGTTATGCACAGGATAGTTTTCCTACCAAAGAAGACACTTCTATTCCAACAAGGATTTCTTCTGTCTATGTATGTCCCTATTTTCAAATATGCAACGTGCTGTGTGAAAATTATTGTCACCTCAATGAAGAATTTAAATAAAGCGAATTATATTTCTTTGGGGGAATAAAGTCTTTGTCTGGATGTAACAGGAATGTGAATATTGAAAGAGAACAAAACAAAAGGTAAAAGGTATTAGACAAGTTTCACATATGGAGTTTGGGAGGGGGGAAGGAATACCACCATGTGTATTGTGAAGGATGGTCCATCATCAATGATGATTATTATCCCTCTAGTGAAAATAATTGATCTACAATTTAAACTGCCTCCAAGATTGATGGAAATATCATATAGGAGTCTTAGGGATTCTGTGCTGAAATGTAATAAACTCAGTGGCAAACCTAACCTTAAAAACATTTTGTTTTGTTTTAATTTAAAACAATTTGTGATTCAACTTAAAATGACTAGGTGTTAGAATCATCTTATGAAGGATTATAGGTCATTTATTCCTTTGCTTGCAAATTCACTCCCGTTTACATTTTAAGAATTGAGAAAAAGAACAAATAAACTACAAGACTTATATTGCATAAGATAAAATAGAAACATTTGATTCTCTCCTTTGCAACTCATGAAAACTACCTTTAGAAAGCCACAGATGATTTCCTGGGATCTGTATTAGGATTTCCTCAAATAATCCACATTACTCTTAAATTTGGCAGAATTAGCACTGCAGGGTCTGATTCCTACTTGCTAAAATCTCTTCATGGTGCTGCTTGCAAGTTTCTATTTTTTAATACTCTTACTATCCTGATCAGTTAATCAGGTAAGAATCTATGACTCCTATATAGGCAATTCTGCAGAAATAATACATAAATAAATCTCATTGTAAGACTAGACAGGATGTTTACAGCATAATGTCTATGAAGGTTCTCAGTTATCCAGGTAAAATTGTCTGAAGTCAGGACAACTGGACTTATTTTTCTTATTAGTTTGAGACGTTTTGCTGTTCATCCAAGAACTTCATCAGTTAGAGCAAAATAGTGAAGCACAAAGTTGTTGGAATATACCAACTCCTCCTGCCCCAACTTCAGGAGTTTCCTCCCCAAAGTGTGTTGCAATATGTCGATGAATATTCTGAAGTCATTCAGGTAAAGTTGTCTGAAGGTTGAGTCATGGCAACTGGTCTTACTTTTCTTCTTAGTTTGAGATATTTCACTGTCTATCCAAGCAGCTTCATCAGTTAGATCAAGTTAGTTAGGCAGAAAGTCGTTGGAATGTACCAACTTCTCATGCACCAAACTTGGGACTTCCATTGTAGTATGTCAATGACTTTGTGCTTGGGGAGGAAACCCCTTCATTGAGGAGTTGGTACATTCCAACAGCTCTCTGCCTACCTAACTTGCTTTGAATAATGAAACTGCTTGGATGCGAGGTGAAACATCTCAAACTAACAATTTAGAGCATAATGTTATGTCATCTTAAGGTTATCTTAATAAGTGCATTAATTGGTTGTCAATTGCATTCATTCAATATGTCAAATATTTAAATAAACAGTGACAAAAATTTCTCTTTCCCCCATCATTACATCAGACAAAATATTCCAAATTGGAAATCAATCTTCAATCAAGACTGAAAAATTATCCCTACCCACATCACCATATATCAGTCAGTCATTTTCATCTGTTAATTCATATGTATCAGCTACATGCTAGCACAGAGCCCATTTGGCATCCTCTTGCAATGATACAATTATTTGATGGGAGAAAGGCTGTGTACAAATAGGCACAATTTCCATCTAATCCATTTGGTTCCTGATGCCATCTGCACGCCACCACCCAGTGACACTCAACTGCTCAGCGGAAGTTGCACAGGCACTGCACACTGTGTGCAATTGGCCCGTTTGCCTCAAAAAGCAGTAAGGAACATGGGTGGGTGGGTGTGCCAAATGGCCCACTGTTCTGGTATGGCAGCTGCTGCTCTCAGCTACCACTGGTATGCCCGTACTGTGCCGTACCACCCGGAACCCACGGTTCCACCACAAAACCGCGGACGACAAAATCGCGGTCGACAAAAGCGCGTATGTGACGTCATCACAGCGCGACGAAAAAGATCGAAAAATGTAAAAATAAAGCGAAAACCTTACCCTAACCCCCCCAAACCTAACCCTAAACCTAACCCTTAACCTAACCCTAACCCTAAACCTAACCGTTAACGTAACGAAAAACCTAACACTAACCCTTAACCTAACGCTAAACGTAACGCTAACGCTCTAAAGCTAACCCTAACCCTTAACCTAACCCTAACCCTAACCCTTACCTTTGTGTGAATCGGCTTGCTGTAATTTAATTTTTATTAATTTTTATTTCAATTTTTCGATCTTTTTCGTCGCGCTGTGACGACGTCAAATGCGCGATTTTGTCGATCGCGCTTTTGTCGTCCGCGGTTTTGACGGGTCATGGGAACCCACCACTCAAATGAATTGAATTTAAAATTGCTCCATCAAATGGGCATCTCCCTCTGAGCAGAGGGCTGGGTATTGGTATTGGAAGCCAATCGGTCTCATCAGATGCTCTGTATAATTCTGATAGGGGGATTCTATGTAGAAAGACCTCAGGTGTATCTCTAGTTTATGAAGAGATCATAGATCCAGAGAGGACACGGTTACTTTTTAACCAAGTTTGATAACTAAGGTTATTTTCTAAGGAAAAACTTGAAAAACAAACAGATACTGCCTGCTTTGTACAGTAAGTAGAAATGTAACTAGTGTCAAGTAGAAAACAAGTATTCCTTTGAAACCTGAAGAACCAGAGTGACCTGTCAAGAGATTAGGAAACTTGCAATTGTTACATCACTAGAGGCCCCATCCTCATTTTGCCTCGATTGGAATTAAGTGTTTTAGCAGATTTTAGCTGTTTGTCAAATCATTTTCTGATGTCAAGAAATAGTTCTGGGGATTGCTAGAAATAAGAGTATCTCAGATGTGTTCAAGAAGGGGTCACAGAAGCCAGTGGCCAATGATAGGAACTCTGATTGAAGATGAAGAAAATGTTTGTAACCCCAAAGTTTGTTGTTCTAAGAACTTGCTCACAAAGTCAGGTTTGCAGGTGAGAGGACCAATTTTGAATTCATTTTGTTAACAACTAGCACTGCTTACAAGAATCTACTGCATGAATTTCCTTAAGGCACCAGGGGTGGAATTATGCATTTTGGGTTGGTAAATACAGAAGACGGTATCTGAGGTCATATAGCCATCTTCTACAAGCATTCATGCATACAGCAATAACAAAAAAATGGAATTATAATTTAGCTCTGCCAATTAAGAATAAAAGTAATGGAAATACCAGTTTAGCATTCTTTTGCATTATATTTGAATGCTATTACTTGGCACCTGTTGAGCTTTTCAGACGTTGGAAAAAAGCAGAGTTGTTTTGTGTATCTTTAATGGAGAAGAGTAGCATACACTAAGAAGATTATTTATTGTATGAAATTTATCTGTCAGGGTAATTGATGTGCTTGAAAATTGCATTCTGCCATCTAAGCCTCCATCAATTAGTAAGCAGTAAAAATGATCTGCCAGGGCATCATGCTTTGGATAGATGCTTCTAATTTTATTAGCTACAAAAAATTAAATCACTAGCTGTGGATCAAAGTTACTTTGAATTACTTTGCCAGATAGAAAAAGACACCAATGTGCTTTAAAATAGCACTGTCTGAAGTTGTTTTATTCAATAAAACCCATTTCATTTCTTTCTATGCCACTAAGAATGGATACACTTCCGCAGAAGTGTATACTTGCTCCATGAGGTGTGCTCTTATTGGAATGTAAGGCACATATTTATTGCACTTTTTATCACTCAATAACAATATCAGGGGTGGGTTTCAACCGGTTCGTGGCGGTCCCCGCGAACCGGTTGGTTGGCGAACCCGGAAGTAAGTAACTTCCGGGAACGGCGAAGGGCCCACCCGCCCGCCCGCGCTCCTTACCGGTCTTTGAAGGCTTCTGCACTTCCACGCAGGCACATGGCACATACAGCGCCTGCACGATTCTCCGCGAGCAGCTGGATGGCACATACAGCGCCTGTGCGATTCTCCGCGAGCAGCTGGAGCATCGTGCAGGCACTATGACGCATGCGTGAACTGCGCGCGTACATGAGGATAGTGCCAGCCCCGAACTGGTTGGAACGGGATAAGCAACCTACCACTGAATAATATCTTTGCTTTTCATCTCATTAAATCTAGAGTAAGGATGCTTTACAATGTGTTCTCAAATCTTATCGGAATATATTTGTAAAATATCCAAAGACAGAGATATGCTTGTTCACTGTGCTCTCCTTGATTTGCACTCATAGATTCAATAATACGGAAACTTGTTCATTAAGCCCCTTAAGTACAGGAATAAAATCAAGGGCAAAGATTATTTGAACATAACAAATTAAAGAAAGTTTAGTCCTGATTAGTCTTCAGAATAGACTACACTATGCTTCCATTTATTGCTGAACAAATTGTAGGAGAAAGAATGGGATCCGTCTTAATTTTTGTTTCTAGGTGCACTGAATACAACTACAATCATTTCCACCTTCCATCTTTATAAAGTGAATTTGAGAAAATGTTTTATTTATTTATTAAATTTATATGCTGTTGTTCTCACTGTTGAAGCCAGATGAATTAATGAATGCATATGAAGCCGTGCAAGGCTTTATTAAGTATCTCAAAATCTAGCTGTTACCATTAGACAGGAAAATCCATTTTGTATGCCTTGCAATTCTATAAGTATAAAACATGGAAAATAAGCCTTGAGTAATTGGGAATCATTTTTTTGTACAATTTCTGCAATAGTTGGAGCTATTTAGCAAAGAGGGCAGAAGCCAAGATTTGCTTCATTTTGGGAAGAGTTTGGGAATTATTATTTGGTTTTTGAAACTAAGCATATTTCATGGCTGAAAATACAGTGCCTACAGTGGAAACCCACCTTTTAGTAATTGTGAGATTGAGAGTGCAAAAGTAAATAAGCAAATAAATAAATCAATCTAGGGTAGAGAAACTCAACACACCTTGCTATCAATTTCACTGCTTCCTAGAGCAGACTGAATCACATAAAGCAACGCATCAGTTAGTCCGTCACATTCTCTCATTCTTCTCCGAGCTTCTTCTCCAGCAGAGCTGACATTCCTGGAAGCAAATAACAAAATGTTGATTCTTTACTCAATCTTATTTTTATTTTGTGTAAAACTCATTGACATCGGTCCCTTTGAAGCAACTTCATTCACCATACAGATAGCTCGGGACTTTTAGACTTCTAGATACCGCAGTCCCAAAACATTTGTGGTCTAATTTCTGAACGAGTTCAACATGATCTTTACCAAAACTCTTGATTTTCAGTTACCAAAAATGTAGTTAATAAATTAGTTAATTTTCATTTATTCAGCTATACTTTTCATTTTGAAATTATCAATGAGCCAGTCACCATAGTTTCATCACATCTGTAGTGTACTAGGTAGAGACATATCAAGCCTTTAAAAGATATTTAACCCACCTTTATACTCTGATGAGTAAACAAATAAATACATTTTAAAATAGTAAAATTTAAAAATACATTAAACAAAATACTAAAGTCAAGAAACAAACATTTGGTGAAATAAATCTCTAGAATTTCTTAACATGTTGAATTTTATTTCCTGAAATGAATTTCCTATCTCTTAACTATCCTTCTTATCAAGTAGTCCTTCTGCATATCATGGAAAAGATAGGGAAGAGAAGGAAAGCTACCTCCTAAAGCAAAGTGAAGCAACCAAAATATTTTACAAATGAGACTTTTCAAAAAACGGGTTGAGAAGCAGAAAAATCCAAGAAATGAAAAAGGTTAGGACATAGAAAGAACACATATAGAAATGGCTGAAAAGACTCAATAAAGCAAATTATACACGGCATGTAATTTAAAATAATATATTATGAAACTGGAAAATAAGTATTAACTATTAGAAAATATTTTCTTTAATGTATGTGGGATTGTACGGAGCACAAGAGACTCTAGACCAGTGTTTCTCAACCTTGGCAACTTGAAGATGTCTGGACTTCAACTCCCAGAATTTCCCAGCCATCGATGCTGGCTGGGGAATTCTGGGAATTGAAGTCTGGACATCTTCAAGTTGCCAAGGTTGAGAAACACTGCTCTAGACAATACAAAATTGGAAGCACAGTAAGAGACTGTGGTGATTATTAAAGGAACTTACTTATCTAGTTTTAGTGTTTAAGTAACCTCTTGAAATCTTGAACAGATTTCATTTCTTCAGAAAAT
The DNA here is from genome assembly GCF_051295495.1 of Thamnophis sirtalis. NCBI lineage: Eukaryota > Metazoa > Chordata > Lepidosauria > Squamata > Natricidae > Thamnophis > Thamnophis sirtalis. The sequence goes on from NW_028261388.1 coordinate 78,563,613, forward strand.
CTTCCTTACATTTCCATTAAATTAATGTCTAATGTAGAACCTAAGCTACTCAACAACTTTCACTTTGGATCAAAATTAAAATAGTACAATTGACTGAAGACTGGTATTTTTTTATCTAGGATAGTTATCCTATTCTACTTAATGTGAGGCTAGACTAGGAAGTCATGTTTCGGCAGTCAAGTGGTCAAAATCAATCTTGACGATCAATGAGATGACAGTTGTCTCAAACTGTTCTTGTAAGTAGTATGATTTATCATCAACACTGGCAATTATTGTTACAGATGACTCTATAATTCTTGTTTCAAGTTGCCCAACCAACAGTATTGTGGGTATGAGAACCCTTCCATTTTTCAAGATCCCAATCCTTAACAGTTCTTGATCAATGTTGCAGTGACCATCTTGTGAACAGGAATTAGGACTGACTAGTGCATTCCCAAACCTACATGCTGTGCCTTCAAATAATAGGAACAAATTGTCAAGCTCTGTCAAGTGAAATAGATTCAGTTCTCAAGTCTGAGCTTATTTGTAGCTTCCTGAGTAAAGACAAATGAACTTTACTTCCAGAGCAGATTTATTTTTCAGCAGTTCTCAGATGATCACAAGCAAACAGTCTGATACATATCAGTCTATTATCAAAGTAAGAAACAGGTAGAAACTGTTATTTCTGTCCCCTTGAGTCTTATTATTTTTTCAACATATCCCATATTCTAAGATAGATTTCCCCCTCATTCATAAGACCTTTTAATATGGAATCAATTCTTAGTAAGAATTCATCCCTTTAACAAAAGTAAAACTACAATAGTATATGATTGATACATAATGATATACAATGTATTTCATTTCATTTAAAATCAAAGTCTAGTAATTTAAGTATCATACATGAATATGCTATATATCTGTGATATTAATAAATGGTGAATATTAGTCATTTCCTCTAAGATGTTTATCTTATCTTTGTGGAGTCAGAAGCTATCAGCAAACTAATTCATTAAAATAGACTGCTAAGTCATATATCCTGGGATATGTTTCTAAATATATTTCCAAAATTCTTTTTTTAAACAAATTTGTTTCCCATTTTTCTGGTACTGGTTAATGAATTGTTCAAATTTTAAAATAATTATGTACATAGTATTGGATAAGACTTTCTTTCAAAGTATATATTAATAATTCAAAGTTTGCATTATTTCTTAAAAGAGCAATGTCTAAAACATTGTTTAATAATATAAGAGCCAAGGTGGCGCAGTGGTTAAATGCAGCACTGCAGGCTACTTCAGCTGACTGCAGTTCTGCAGTTCGGCTGTTCAAATCTCACCGGCTCAGGGTTGACTCAGCCTTCCATCCTTCCGAGGTGGGTAAAATGAGGACCCGGATTGTTGTTGGGGTTAATATGCTGACTCTGTAAACCGCTTAGAGAGGGCTGAAAGCCCTATGAAGTGGTATATAAGTCTAACTGCTATTGCTATAATATTCTTCACTCATAGTATGAAAAAACAAGTATTTGACAGATCTTGCTTTATGTAAGATGTTTTATCATTCATTATTTTACATTTTTCTTCACTTTAAACTATTTTAGCATAACCATTTCTCTATTTTTAATAATTGTGACACTTTAAATATTCCAAAAATGAACAGAAATTAAATAGTTTAACACTTATTTTTACAATATGTCTTTTTTAAAAATCCAGATTCCACCTAACAAAATATCTTTAGCACTGATGAAGATACGCATCGTCTGTATGCTTTCTGATTCTATGTATCTTCTTTAAAAAGTTTACTTAAAATATTTCGATAAGTTTTAATCCTTACTTAATCTTTATTGCTATCTATTATACTGTTATTTATTGTATTTTTGGAAGAGTCTTTAGCCAGTTTGGGAATATCTATTATATTAATATTGTTGTTTTTTTTAAAAAATGTTTATAATTGAAACATACTTCATGTTATTTCCATCTTAAAATTGGTTTAATGTTTTATATCTGTTTAGTGGACTTCTGCAATGACAATACTGGAATAGATCTTAAAAGATATATTTTCTGGAAGTCATAAAGTTTCTGGCATGTAAACTGTAGGTAAGACTGCAAATGATTGAACTATTTGATTGCCATCTTTCAAATAATATTGAACAACATAATGTTTCATAATGTTAATACCTATGTCTACCATTTGCATGTCCTCAAAATTGCTCAAAGAAACAATTTCTCTCGTATTCAAATAGAAGCTGTTCATTAATGCAGTTCAGGATTGAAGTGAGAGCAAAAGAGCAACCAACTCTTACATACAGTATAACTCAGTGTTTCTCAACCTTGGCAACTTGAAGTCCTGTGGACTTCAACTCCCAGAATCCCCCAGCTGGCTGGGGAATTCTGGGAATTGAAGTCCACAGGACTTCAAGTTGCCAAGGTTGAGAAACACTGGTATAACTGCTCCAAGTCCCACAAATCCTAAACTAAATAATTAAAAGAGTTAAATGTATACTAAAGCAAAAATATTCAATTCTGGCCCTTAGGCAGATTTCTAACACAGATCTGGAAAGTTTTGTAGAAAAGGCTGACGTTCACCTCTTGATTGCTAGGAATATTCAGCATGTCATTGAAATTTAAAATGAAAAAAGAAATTACATTTTAAGCCCAGGTTTTACAGTAATGGCATATAATTCTTACAGACATGCTACAATTTAAATAAAATCACATTTTTCTACAGACTACTGCAAAAGAACCAAACCACCATTCTAAAATGACAACTAACCTAAAAATATCTAGCATGGCATTTATTCAGAACATTATTTATTTCAAAAGAAAAGCAATCGTGTAAGATTGTTAGAGGGTAGAATTTTTACATGGTCTGTATTTGTTTTTATGGTCTAGTAATTGAGCTCATCCAGATCCTTGCAGCAGAAATAAGATACAGTATTGAGCCAAGGTGGCACAGTGGTTAAATGCAGCACTGCAGGCTCCTGCTAGATCAGCAGGTCAGCGGTTCAAATCTCACCGGCTCAGGGTTGACTCAGCCTTCCATCCTTCCGAGGTGGGTAAAATGAGGACCCAGATTGTTGGGGGCAATATGCTGACTCTCTGTAAACCGCTTAGAGAGGCCTAAAAGGCCTATGAAGCGGTATATAAGTCTACTGCTATAAAAGTAGTCATACCCTCATCTCAGAATATTGCCTCCATAGCAAACAGTGGGGCATTAAAGAATGCATAGAATTGCACCTCTTAGTTATTATGCAAAACAATTCAAAACTGTATGTTTTGGCATTCACTATACAGTATGTATGCATGCAGAGTTGCAGGGATTATCGAGGTTTTATTTTATTTGCAGATATTTCACTACCTCCATTGAAAACACTGCCCAGTGCTATAAACTTGAAGAACCAAGGTTTATTGGTTAATTATGAATTGGAATACATATAGTGCCTTCCTACTAGGACCCGGATTGTTGTTGGGGGCAATATGCTGACTCTGTAAACCGCTTAGAGAGGGCTGAAAGCCCTATGAAGCGGTATATGTCTAACTGCTATTGCTATGTAATTGGGTAGCTTGTGGTGTTGTGTATTATGTAATATGGGATTGCATGTCATTATCTGGTTGTGCTGATCCAATTCTATTGTATCCAGATGTTGTTTACCAGGTATGTGATATAGAGTGGGGATCCCGGGGAAATCGGGCTGCCCAAGCGGCAGGTGAGCACACATCTGAAGCTCCACCTGGGCAAGGGGCAAGCAAGTGCACAGGCACACAAAGCTCCATTTGTGTGAGTGGCATGTGTGGGCATCCGCCGCTTGTGCAGAACTATCCCCTCTCCACCCTTGCCGCTGCCACCACAGTCTGCAAAGCCAGCATGTTTGGGACCACTGATATAGAGGGAATGTTGTTGTGATAGCAATAGCAATAGCAGTTAGACTTATATACCGCTTCATAGGGCTTTCAGCCCTCTCTAAGCGGTTTACAGAGTCAGCATATTGCCCCCAACAACAATCCGGGTCCTCATTTTACCCACCTCGGAAGGATGGAAGGCTGAGTCAACCTTGAGCAGGTGAGATTTGAACCGCCGAACTGCAGTTAGCAGTCAACTGAAGTGGCCTGCAGTACTGCACTCTAACCACTGCACCACCTTGGCTCTCTCTCTCAGTGATCAGTGCTGTTTTCCACTTTATTATAGAACTATTAACCAAAAGTCAGATAAGCAAAATAAGTCATTATATCTGTATAATGGAAGCCAAGTAACAACATCTTAATCTGCTGAAAATATATACATCCAATACTATAGGCCACCTAACCACATACTGGGCAGGCAGTATGCCATAATTTACCAACAGTCCTTACTTCTCCATCAACAACCCAAAACCTCAATCCTGAATGACATATATTCTCCACCATAGCAGTACTTATATGTTGCAACAAACTTTACGTTTATATAGAAAAACTCCCTATATATATATAGTCTTTTAGAGTGGATCCTAATATATTAAAATATATACTTACACAGTATATACAATTAAATTTGGTTCTCCAATCAAATAATATTCTTTTCAGTCAAGGTTACTGTTTTATTTTTACTCCTATTCATTTATGTCTTTCTTTCAACACCAGTGTTCTTTCATTTAAATATATATTAAGTCCATTCAATCATTTATTATAATAGGGCTATGGGGTGGGATTGGCTCACACCAATCAGTGTCTTTTTTAAAAGAAGAAGACAGAGATAATGGCATATTCTGCAATGATTACTTTTATTTTACAATTATTCTACAGTTCATATTTCATTATAACTTGATATATTCTAATTAAATTACTTCTAGACATTGATTGAAGCAATCATTTGTATAAACCTGCTACTTATTTTAACTAGGAGATGGGGATCATGCTATAACCACTACTTTAAAATACAATAGCATTCTCAAACATTCTCAAATAGGAAAGTAGGTGAAGAGTCTTGACTTCTGAAAACACCCAGGAAAATGTTTAAAAATGCTGATAAGGAACTTTGGAGAGAAGCTGTATTAAAAGACAAAAGTTAAAGAGGTTCAAGATTTTGTCTGTCTGTCAGTCAGTTGAATAAGTCTCCAAAACCTAAACAGAATGAGACCAAATTTTGTATGGTGGGAAAAAAAATGAAGAACAGAGATGGGATCTAAAAATGAAGTGGATCCAACTTGGGTCTGCAGAATTTAAAAATTTCCCCACTGCATCCTTATGAGAAAGGCAGTTGGGCAGTGAATCAGTGTCCCCTAATTTAAGCCCACCCAGTCATGAGAGCTTAAACAAAGCTATTTTTAAGGAGTTGCAAAACATTCTAGAAACTTTGCCAAGCCTGCTTTCCTCTTCCTTTTGTTTTAAGTATCCTAGAAAGCTTCTGCATCAGGTGTTCCAGTTCTCAGAAATTCCACATCATTAAGACCACTTTCTCCAGAAATAGAGCAAAAAAAAATGCTAATGGAGATGTCAGTGAGTTGCACAAGCTCAAAGATAAATGGTTCATTATGGTTCTCCAGGCTTTTTGAGTATCGTTTTAAAGAAGTCACCAAATAACTCTTAACTCACAATTTCACTTCTACAAAGCAAAGGAGGAAATGTTCCAGATGATGTATTATTGCTACATAAATTTGCATTATTCCCAGCAACAATTCCTGAATTGCAGTGTAAACCTGAAGAGCCAAAATCATGCAGCAAGCATGAATACACATACACAGAGTGGAAATATAGTATAATTTAGTGTTGTGGCCCAGCAGGAGCCGTTGGAGCTGCCACCGACAGCGAGGGGTCTTATGAGTCGGCCCTGGAGGATGTGGAGGACCCTGGACAGGGTTCCGACTCCGAGCAGGGCGCAGAGAGGCTGGTTGGTCACCAGGTGGTGTCTGAGCCTTGGATCAGAGGGGAGGAGACAAGAGAGAATGATCCAGAAACCACCTGTGAGTTGTTCCTGGATGCACGCCATCGACGGGCTATTCGGCGTCAAGAACAACTACGTAATTACAGGAGGTAATTACGCTCAGCTGATGCTCATTAAGATCCTCTCCTGATTATAAAAGAGACTGCTTGTGCCACGCCCTTCTTGCAGAAGTCTACATTAAGGACTAACGTGAAAGAAACTTGGCAGGCTGGATTGCTGCCAGAGTTTGTTGGCATTGCTGCCAAGGTTTGTAGGACTTGCTGCCAGAGTGCTTATCTCTTTGTTTATGTGGCTTTCAGCCAACGAGACTCTGAACTGAGTAAAAAACATTCTCATTTACGTTTGTTTTGGTTTTCGTTCCTGGACAGAGAAGGGGGGTCAGAACAATTTAGCAAAAGGTTTGCTTGTCAAAAGTCACCGTTAGCCAAACTAAATGCAGCTGGCTTTTGATAAACTATATAGAAGCTGCAACTCAAATCAATTTAAATTTTATGCCATCGTCTTACTGAGCAACTTTTTTGGAACATCTGTAAGAATATTACAGGTATAGTCTTTTAAGCACAACAGCCTAAAGTCGTAACGTAAAGTGCTCCATTAAATGGTTCAGCGGTGTTTAAGCTAGCAGGGTTTTTTTGAAAAATGTTATCCTTGCACATCACAAATTACTAACCAGTTCTCTACAGACATTACACAAATGTTTCCAGAATTTCAGAAATTGTTTGTCATGCAGAGTAATATTGTTATTCTGTGAACAATAAATAAACAAGCCAAATTGTGCATTGCTATTCCACAGGCTTTTGGGATTGCACCCTAAATCTCCAAAGCAATATATTTGGTTTTTCACTTTCACCCACAGATGGGCAGCTGTATAAATGTGTTGAATAAATAAATATGTTTAGAAAGTACATGCTTCTAAGTTTATAAAATTTATTACAGTGTAAATATTTTTATAGCAGCAACCAAAAACGTGATCCTACATTCACTACTTTGCTACAGTCAAATGGTAAAAAGAAACATGACCACTGATTTATCTCATCAGCTTAGTTTAATATTGTCACTTCTCCTCTAACCTTTTTACAAAAAGCTATTGAAATTCTGAATACTAATACAAGCATACATAACATGATACATATCATTTCAGGGTAAGCAATGTTATGCAACGTGCAGAAAAGGAGGAAAACATGAGATAGGAAAGGAAAAGGAAATATATCCAAACCTATTTTATAGCAACACCAATTACCATACCTCTTGATACCTCACAGGATTGATACTGTGATGGAGAGAATATGATAGAGTATACAGGTGAAACTCGAAAAATTAGAATATTGTGCAAAAGTTCATTTATTTCAGTAACGCAACTTAAAAGGTGAAACTAATATATGAGATAGACTCATTACATGCAAAGCAAGATAGTTCAAGCCGTGATTTGTCATAATTGTGATGATTATGGCTTAGAGCTCATGAAAACCCCAAATCCACAATCTCAGAAAATTAGAATATTGTGAAAAGGTGCAATATTCTAGGCTCAAAGTGTCCCACTCTAATCAGCTAATTAAGCCATAACACCTGCAAAGGGTTCCTGAGCCTTTAAATGGCCTCTCAGTCTGGTTCAGTAGGAGTCACAATCATGGGAAAGACTGCTGACCTGACAGTTGTGCAGAAAACCATCATTGACACCCTCCGTAAGGAGGGAAAGCCTCAAACAGTAATTGCAAAAGAAGTTGGATGTTCCCAAAGTGCTGTATCAAAGCACATTAATAGAAAGTTACGTGGAAGGGAAAAGTGTGGAAGAAAAAGGTGCACAAGCATCAGGGATGACCGCAGCCTGGAGAGGATTGTCAGGAAAAGGCCATTCAAAAGTGTTGGGGACTTTCACAAGGCGTGGACTGAGGCTGGAGTCAGTGCATCAAGAGCCACCACACAGATGGATCCTGGACATGGGCTTCAAATGCCGTATTCCATTGCCAAGAGAAAGATGAGAGACATGAGACCAAACAATGCAGAAGAGCTGAAGGCCGCTATTGAAGCATTCTGGTCTTCCATGACACCTCAGCAGTGCCACCGGCTGATAGCTTCCATGCCATGCCGCATTGAGGCAGTAATTGCTGCAAAAGGGGCCCAAACCAAGTACTGAGTACATATGCATGCTTATACTTTTCAGAGGTCCAATATTGTTCTATGTACAATCCTTGTTTAATTGATTGCATGTAATATTCTAATTTATGGAGAGTGTGTATTTGTGGTTTTCATGAGCTGTAAGCCATAATCATCACAATTATGGCAAATCACGGCTTGGACTATCTTGCTTTGCATGTATTGAGTCTAACTCATATTTTAGTTTCACCTTTTAAGTTGCATTACTGAAATAAATGAACTTTTGCACGATATTCTAATTTTACCTGTATATTCATTTGATTTTCTGTAGGGGAAGGTGGAATAAAGATAACATGTAAATGCTATAAGCTATTCTGGAAAAAAAAAACTTTGAAGGCTATTTCATTTGTTTATGACACATACAAAGAAATAATTTGACCAACATGATATAGATAACCTTGCAGTTTAGATCAGTAAAGGCTTTTGATCAATTTGATACTTCATATCTTTAGAACCCGACAGACAAGAGAAAATAAGGATTATGAAATTCCTGATGACTAATCAGCAGAGTTTTTATATCTTACAAGTTATATATGGCCAATGCAGAAGACTGTTCAGAATACAAGTGGTCCTTGCTTAATAACGCTGATTCAGTGGCTATTCAAATTTCCAATGGTACTGAACATCTTGTGCCTACGACCACTTCTTGTACTTACAACAGTCACAGTGTCCCCATAGTCATGTGATTGTAATCTGGGCACACCCGCTTCCTTCTTTGCTAGCTTTTTGCAAAGAAAATCAATGGGGAAGCCAGAAGGAAGTGATAGCCAGCAGTGCCAGAATTTTCATCACTAAGCAGTGATATATATATATACAGTATATATATATATATACACACACACACACACATACATACACACACATAAGTATAAGTATAATCTTTATTGTCATTGTATTTAAATACAACAAAATTGGTTTTAACCTCACTGGTGCAAAATTATTACAGAAACGAAAAAAGAAAGAAAAAGAAAAAAAAACTAGTGTGTGCATGGAGTGATTGTGGTTGTATTTAAAAGTCTTACAGCATAATGGGAGAATTTTTAAAATAAAAATTTCGTACTATAAAAACATATCTTGCTGGCATATTCTTATGCCGCCTAAAGAATGATAGCAATAGCCGCCTAAAGAATGATAGCAATAGCAATAGCAGTTCGACTTATATACCGCTTCATCCTCTCTAAGTGGTTTACAGAGTCAGCATATTGCCCCCACAGTCTGGGTCCTCATTTTACCCACCTCGGAAGGATGGAAGGCTGAGTCAACCTTGAGCCGGTGAGATGTGAACCGCCGAACTGCAGTTAGCAGTCAGCTGAAGCGGCCTGCAGTACTGCACCCTAACCACTGCGCCACCTCGGCTCAAATTCTATGGCATTAAGAAAGTAGAAGAAAGTATCAAGCAGTTTAGCTATCAGAGCTCACCTTAGGCACCCAGTGGCATTGCGCAGCACCTGTGATGAATGAAGTTGAATTTTGTGGTCATCCTGAAGGGGGGAATTTTCCCATCCGGAATGAGGAATGATCACTGCATTGGTCAATACTGCTAGAGCATCCTGGATAATTGGCATTTTCAGTGCATCACATGAAGATAAATTCCAGAGAACTCCTAAAAGGAAGGAAGCAAAGCACTGACATTTATTCTAAAATAAGAATGAAGGGATACTGCACAAAAACAACGCTATCTGAACATTCATATTTTAGTCTTCAAATGTTCACTGTTTTCTATCGAAACTAGGGCATTACATAAGAGCATGTAAATATATACATATCAGTCATCATCAAGGTACAGTTATTCAACCCATCCCATTATTTCATTTAATGTAGTCATATCCTGTATTCCCATCTGATCTCCTAACTAGGTTGGACCAGACCGAGACTTCACAAGGTCTGGTAGGTCTCCACAAGAATGTCACAATAAATGTGTCCTCAAACTTCACTCTGGGATCATAGCTCAATGAAAGTGTCACAACTGTCTGAGGCGGCTTCCCAATCTCAAACAACAGAAGACTCTTAGAATAGTGCCACTTGCCCACATTGAGATCAATTTTTTTTTAAAAACATGTTTACTCTGTATTTGCCATCCTCACTTGTAGCAAAAAACTATGATTTTTATTTTAATTTATTTGTTGTAGTCTACAAGTTCAGTGACTATAAGGTGGCTTACAACTAAAAAAAAATTACAATTTCTCATCATCACATGAAAAATAGAATGGAGAAAGAAAAGTTATATTGTATACTGCCCAGAGTCCCTCTTTGAGGGAGATGCGTGGTTTAGAAATATGAAATATAAATAAATAAAGGCAAACTAAGCAAATATTTAATGAATGTATACCATTCTTATTAAAACATGAATACATAAAACAATCAGGAAATAATTTAATGTACATCTTTTAAATGAAACTATTTATCCTCTAATTTAAATAAAACTGTTTAACTGTTACTGTTGGCAAATATTACAGATTCATGTTTCATTTAAATAAGAATATGCAGTGCATTGATTGAGATTATAAGCATATAACTCCGCATTGTGGACAGGGGCTAGAAATGATTAGCCATTGTTCCAGTAGGAGAACTCTCCCAGTGAAATATAAAGATGGCAGAGGCTGAATTTGAAACCTTGCCAAAGAATCACTTTTTCATATCCTGTAATGATATTTATAAAATGTTACTTTGGGATCTAAAGGGCATCTTCTATGTTAGGACCTTCATTTTTATATCTTGTATACTGATAGGTAGATTTAGTCAATCCCCTGTGTTATTTTTGAATTCATCTCAATATTGTTTCTGAACTAGTTAAATGATTTCCATGTCCATAGTAAAAAAACAATTTTTCTACTGTTTGGATTGATGGACTGGATAGGGTAAAAATCTCATCCATCTTGACACCAAACACCGAACAATGGGAGTCTGACACAAAATTACCTAATCATATGGATGCTTATATATAATATTATATGGATAATTCATATCTTAATACCAAATCAGAGGTGGGTTCCTACCAGTTCACACCTATTCGGTAGAACTGGTTCGTCAAATCTACCGAACCGGTTAGAAGAGGTTCCACCAGTGGACCCGGAAAGCAGGCCACACCTACAGAAGAGGTTCCAAACTTTTTTGAAACCCACCACTGGTCCTTGGATATGATTATTCTACACTATCATGCTCATATTTATAAAACTCAGTGCCTCTGTGAAAGGTAAGGATGACTACTGCGTTTGTGGTGCAATCAGAACATTGCGTGTGTTGAAGTTGTTTTAACGCAAACCAAAGATGCCTTTTAAAAAACAAGTTTACATCATATTCTTATGCATGCCAGTGCTGTGTGTGAGGTAATTTAAGGTGGTTCTGACAAGTGTCGTCGGCATCTTCATATCCGGTCACATGGGCGGCAAGCCACTCCCATCCGGTCACATGGGTGGCAAGCCACTCCCATCCGGTCACATGGGCAGCAAGCCACTCCCACAAAGGAGGCCACACCCACAGAGTAGGTTCAAACAATTTTTGAAACCCACCACACACACACACATACACACACACACACAGAAAGAGAAAGAAAGGAAGAAATAAAGAAAGAAATAAAGAAAAAAGAAGAAAAAGTGAGAGATGAAAGAAAAAAAGGAAAAAGGGACAGAGAGACAAAAGGAGGGAAAGAGAGAAAGAGAGAGAACACATGGCCGACAAGCCACTCCTACCAGGTCACATGGCTGGCAAGCCACTCCCACAAAGGAGGCCACACCCACAGAGTAGGTTCAAATTTTTTTTTGAAACCCACCACTGTACCAAACGCTCATATGAGCTCATTTGCTGGAATTAATACATCCCACAAAAATGAGATTGAACTTGTGGTCCTCTGGATCTTGTTGGGGGGGGAAAAATGATCCAGCACACTCGGACAGCATAATAGATAGGAGATTCCCACCCCACCCCAAAATTACTATTTTCAGTCTGTGTCTAGGCACTTATGCTACATGAAAAACTGATATAAAATGTTCTAATAAACGTTGCAATAAAAATTACATGTGCCTGACTACGCACTTCAATAACTGAAGCTAATGTCAAGAATACTTTTGCATAAATTTAGTACTTTGAATAATTAAAACATATACACGACGCATGTTCTACCCATTCACAATTTTTCAAGCAAGTCTGAATACTATCTTATTCTACATGTCAAAATGCTTTACACAAAACTACTTAGTAAAATGAATTGATGAAAGTATTTTACATTATCTTTAACTATACAAATTTCCCCCTGAAAGTGTCATACTTTCTATATTTATTTTCTCTCGTGGCATTCAGAAGTCTCAACTGTAAAGTTTCCCAAGAAAAGGCATGCCTTTTCAAGCGTTTGGAATTGAAATGGGAGAAAAACCAGTATGGAAGAACCACTGTAACTGCCTGGCTGGCACTAGGATTTGTATTCTAGCCAGCCCTTTCTGCCAATTTTTCCACAGTCTGAACCAATTGCTTGGAGAAAATTGGCCAGGGGATTGGTTCAGTGATGGAAGTGTGAGAAGGACTGCAGATTACTGGTTAAGTATAAATAATGCTCTCATCGGTTTTAATCAGTCAATTTCAATTTCAATTTTAATAGATTTGTATGCCGCCCAATCCCGAAGGACTCCGGGCGGCTTACATAAAAGCAGTTTAAAAATATTTTAAAAAGATTAAAACACAAGACAGAACGACTTAAAAACAAAAACACAACATGCACCCAGAGACCACCATACATTTTGGGCTGTAATTCACATCACTGCCAGTCTGTATGAGACAATGAAAAAGAACTATTCTTGAACGTATTCACAGATGCCTATTTACTAGCAGTTTGTGAATTAATCAGATAAGGCAGGTAATATTTACTTAGGAATGGATAGAAAACTGGCCAAGATGAGGGACACGTTTCACATTCCCGCCCCCTCCCCGTCAAACTGTCTTTTACAGAATGTTTCACAGAGACAACACTGAAAAATAATGTTGTGCTGATATGTTTATTTATAGTAAAGAGAAAGTTCCCCCCCCTCTCTCTCACACACGGCATTAATTGCCATGCTCTCTCTTTAATTCATTAATAAATCATAGATAAAAGGCCTACTGCCAATTACCTCCACTAGACCGATACGATCACATCGATTAGGCCTCCTCCGAATTCCATCTACTAGCCAGTGCAAACTGGCAACTACCCGGAGGAGAGCCTTCTCGGTGGCTGCTCCGACCCTCTGGAACGAACTCCCCGTGGAGATTCGGACCCTCACCACCCTCCAATCCTTCCACGCCGCTTCGAAGATCTGGCTGTCCCGGCTGGCCTGGGGTTAAGATTCCAACCCCACCCGAATTGTGTGACTGTTGTGCTCTCTTTTAATATGTTGTATTGTTTCCATATTGGAATACTGTTTGTCTTCCCCCCTCTCCCTTTTTGAATGGTGAGCCGCCCTGAGTCCCCCCAGGGAAAAGGGCGGCATACAAATAAAGGAAATGAAAAATGAAATGAAATGAAATGAATGATACTGAGAAGCAGAATTTCCCTTTGTTTTTATGTTCCTTAGTACCTACTTACAGAAAGTAGTGTAATTGAATGCTGTCTAAGATTAAAATTCCAGGTGTATAGAATTGAGAGAGGGTGGGGGGGAATGAAAGTTTGCATTGAATGTTAAAGAGCAGTTGAGAATTTGGTTGAGTTGCTGGCTTTCATTGTCTTCCATTGCTAGAGCTTTAGCACTGTACTATTTGTTTTTATAGTTAGTAGTCCAAAATATTTTATTTACTTTGATTGATCTTTTAGAAAACGTTTATATATTTTGTCTGAGCATTGTAACTGCTTACAAAATTTGCATAAACACTAGTCAATGACCATAATAAAAATGCTACTACTAAATACCATTGAGGCACAGAGACAAGTACTTTAATTTTAATTATATATAAAAACCAACATCTAATTAATATGTTGGGTACACTGCTTTTAATTCTTGGGAAAATGGACAATTAAATTAGAGTAGAATTAATTGCTAAAACTTATAGTATAAATATTTTACAAAGTCTCAACCAAAATAATAAATGAAGTTTCAGCAGCAGAGTTGGTAATACATACATATTTCTTTATAACTAGCATAATCTGGAAAAACATTTATTAGCAAATGTTAATTTAAGATTTGTAGAATTTCTTTACTAAATCCTCAACCATGTATTGAAACAAATTTAAAGGGAATCTTATACCAAAAACAATTGCAGAGGACTAATTAAAATAATCAATTATTCCTGTACATTTTTAGAGCATTTTCAAAGGAGCCTATTTATTCTGAACCAATATTTTAATAATATTAAAGAGGTTCCTTTGATTTTAAATAAGCATATGAATCATTCTTTAAATATTGTTAATGTTGTTGACTGATAAGTTTTAAAAACACAATAAATGATTTTAGTTTTCTCATTTGCATCTAACTGTGGCCATTTTTACCTGCGAGACCGCCTACTGCCGCATACCTCCCAACGGCTGGTGAGATCGCACACAGTGGGCCTCCTTCAGGTGCTGTCACCCAGGCAGTGTTGGCTGGCGGCTCCCCACAGAAGGGCCTTCTCTGTGGCTGCTCCGACCCTATGGAATGAACTACCCCCAGAGATCCGGACCTTACCCATCCTCATGGTCTTCCGAAAAGCCGTTAAAACCTGGCTATTCCGGCAGGCCTGGGTCTGTTGACCTCAGTACTGAGGTCCAGCCCCGATCAGATTGGGTGCATGGTGATGTTCTAAATTGTTTTTTTACTTTTTTATTAATTACTTCTTTTGTTGTGTAAGCCGCCCGGAGTCCTCCGGGATTGGGCGGCCTATAAATCCATTAAATAATAATAATAATAATAATAATAATAATAAATAATTATTATATTATATTAATTATATAAATAATTAATTAAATGCAAGGAAAATGAAGCCTACAAATACTTAGGCATTCTGCAGTTGGATAACATCAAGCATGGAGAAGTAAAAACTATTGTCAGGCAAGAGTACACCAACAGAGTTAGGAAAATTTTGAAATCTAAATTGAATGGTGGAAATACAATCAAGGCCATAAATACCTGGGCAATACCAGTTATAAGATACACAGCTGGTATAGTTAACGGGACACAAGCTGATTTGGACATTTTGGACCGAAAAACCAGGAAACTAATGACAATGCACTACAGTTTACATCCACATGGTGATACTGATAGACTATATCTGCCCCGAAAATCAGGTGGCAGAGGATTATTACAAGTGAAGCAAACAGTTGAAGAAGAAAAACATGCACTGGCTGACTATTTAAAAGAAAATCAAGAACATCTATTAATCGAAGTAAGGAACAAAAATCTACTGAAGGCCCAACAGACGAAACAAGAATACAGAAAAGATGTGATAAAATCAAGAATGGAGAGTTGGCAGAACAAAGCACTGCATGACCAATTTCTGGAAAAAATAAAAGATAAAGTGGACAGTGAACAAACTTGGTTATGGTTAAAAACAGGTACATTAAAGAAAGAAACAGAGTCACTAATCCTGGCTGCGCAAGAACAAGCTATCCGCACAAATGCCATTAAGGCCAAAATCGAAAAATCCTCTGATAATGCCAAATGCAGACTTTGCAAAGAAGCTGATGAAACTGTTGATCACATACTCAGCTGCTGTAAAAAAATCGCCCAGACTGACTATAAATTGCGGCACAATTCAGTAGCACAAATGATCCACTGGAATTTGTGCAAAAATTATAATATTAAAACAGCAACCAACTGGTGGGAATATCAGCCTGAAAAAGTCACCGAAAATCAGATGGTCAAGATCTTGTGGGATTTCCGTATACAAACCGACAAAATACTGGCGCATAATACACCAGACATCACACTGGTTGAGAAAAATAAGGTCACAATCATAGACATCGCAATACCAGGTGATAGCAGGGTCGCCGAGAAGGAACATGAAAAAATCGCAAGATACCAGGACTTAAAAATCGAAATTCAACGACTATGGCACAAACCAGCTGTGTGAGATGTTTGGGATCCAGGACAATCTGATGGTTAAGTGAGCTAAGTGAGCAATAAATAGATGTACTATAATTAAAATGATTAACAGTTTGTGCCTTGTTTCAAGTCAGATTGCAAACTACTTCAGGGAGACCAAGGACAGGTAGTAGAATCAAGGACTGAAGCAGAAGGTTGAAACAAAGCTAACATTTTTTGTTTTATTATTATCTGCCAGTAATTCTGTCACTCAGACATGATGCATCATATCATCACCACAACAAGGACTATCTAATGAATTCTGCCTTTGATAGGTAAGAGTTGAAAGATGAAATGATTAAAATATTTGGAATCTGTAATCAGAACTAAATCATACAACCTACAGTCAGGATAATATATGCAACTTATTATTTTTTTTACAAGAGAAGGCAAAAGAAGATCTTAAAAGGGGATGGTCCAAAGCAGTGGTGGGTTGCAGGCGGTACGCCCTGGTACGGGTGTACCGGTGCCTGCCCAGAGCACCATGTATGTTCCGGTATGAGGTCCCACCCGCCTGCCTGAGCTCCTTACCTGTATTTGAGCTTGGTGCTTCTGCACACACGCACGGAGCGCACGGCACCTGCATGATGCTCCGCTGAGCAGCTGGAGCATCACGGAGGCATCGTGGAGGTAAGGACGCATTTGCGTGCATGTGCGCGTCTGCATGTAGGGGGCGTTGGGCCCCGTTGCACCGTACCAGTTGCACCGGGATCTGGAACCCACCACTGGTCCAAAGTCATTAAAATACCATAGTCAGGATTTACAGAATATCAGAATACCATTAACAGTATTTTAAAGAATCATCAACCACATTGTACACTGTAGGAAATTTCAAACTCTCTCCTCCTTTAGTCAAAGATTTTGAAGCAGCAGCACCAGAGCTTAACCATAGTAGCAATCACAATTGTCATGAAAACTGCTGTCTGCATATTACTCAAGATGGAATATGAATATGTATGTGTCTTGCTGTATGTGCATATTCTACATGTTTGGCTGTGACCAGGGGGGCTTTTGCCCAGGTTCGCCTGGTGTACCAGTTGCGGCCCTACCTGGACCGGGAGGCACTTCAAATGGTCACTCATGCTCTTGTCACCTCTAGGTTTGATTACTGTAATGCGCTTTACTTGGGGCTGCCCCTGAAGAGTGTTCGGAGACTACAATTGGTCCAAAATGCGGCCGCGCGAGAGATATTGGGTGTACCTAGGTACACCCATGTTACACCTATCCTCCGCGAGCTGCACTGGCTTCCCATCGGTCTCCAAACGCGCTTCAAGATGCTGGTCATTACCTTTAAAGCCCTACATGGCTTGGGACCTGGATATCTGCGGGACCGCCTCCTGCCACATACCTCCCAACGACCCATAAGATCTCACAGGCTGGGCCTCCTCCGGGTACCATCGACTGGGCAATGCCGGTTGGCGACTACTCGGGGGAGGTCTTTCTCTGTAGCTGCCCCGGCCCTGTGGAATGATCTACCCGCAGAGATCCGGACCCTTCCCACCCTCTCGGCCTTCCGGAAAGCCATTAAAACCTGGCTGTTCCGGCAGGCCTGGGGCTATTGACCCCAAAATACGGTCCAGCCCCATTCAGAATGGAGTGCATGATGTATTGTATTTTAAATCTATCTTTCTTCCCTGTATCTTACTTTTTTTTTATTATTTCTGTACTGTAAGCCGCCCGGAGTCCTACGGGATTGGGCGGCATACAAATGTTATTAAACTTACAAACTTATGTTGGCAAAACCAAGAATTGTTTTAATATGTTCAAATATACAAGTACAAGTACAATCCTGAACTCATGTTTTGTTTTCATCAAGCAATGTATTAAAGTGTCTCAGGTACTGAGTTAATTCTTAAAAAGTTAACATGCAATAAATGAAAAATATTCAAACCTGTGACTAGTTCTCTGATTTCCAAATCTGTAGTCTTTCGGAGTAACCGTACGAGTGCTGGAATACCCCCACAGTTTTTCAACGCAATTTTGTTGTCATCGTTAGCTTTCCCATATACCAAGTTCCTCAGAGCTCCACAGGCACTACGGTGGACTTCTGTCATCCGATGGTCCAATAGATCCACCAGTAATTGTATCCCTCCTTGTCTTCTTATCTGCATCAGCAAAAAACCAAAGAAATCAGAGACTAGATTAGATTTAGATTTATTTTATTTATATGCCGCCCTATTCCCGGAGGGACTCAGGGCGGCGAACAACTCAAGGGGGGAAAAGGGAACATAGAACACAATACAAATGATTAAAATAACCAAGAATCACACAGCCACACAGGTCGAGAGGGGAGGGGAACTCATCAACCCCAGGCCTGCCGGCACAGCCAGGTTTTGACGGCTTTCCGGAAGGCCTGGAGAGAGGTGAGGGTCCGAATCTTTGTGGGGAGTTCGTTCCAAAGGGCCGGAGCTGCCACAGAGA
Source organism: Thamnophis sirtalis (assembly GCF_051295495.1). Classification (NCBI taxonomy): domain Eukaryota; kingdom Metazoa; phylum Chordata; class Lepidosauria; order Squamata; family Natricidae; genus Thamnophis; species Thamnophis sirtalis. The sequence continues at coordinate 78,582,095 of NW_028261388.1, forward strand.
AGGCCCTCCCCCGGGTGGTAGCCAGGTGGCATTGGCTGGTGGACGGAACCCGGAGGAAGCCAGCCCTGTGAGATCTAATGGGTCTTTGGGAGGTAATTGGCAGCAGGCGGTCTCTCAAGTGTGGTTATTCCTCAGTTTTTAGACAGCAATTAGAGGAGAAAATGGAGCAGCCAGCAAAGAAAGATGCTGGACTGATTTTCTAGAATACCTTTGAAAGCAATTTTTTCCCCAAAAACTCAAGCACTGATCAAAACAGCTCGACAGATTATGAAAAAAAAGTATTAGGAAAGAAAGTATCCCTTTGCCATAGATAAAATACTAACGATTGAAGATATTATTGTCAGTGTGTGGAGAAATCTGTCAGTCAGAATTATTTTATCAAGGACGACTGAATGCTATTCCAGTTTCTAACTGTTTATAGTAGTTATATACCAATAAATTAGCTTCTGCAAGGCAGATAATTGCTATGAAAAAGAAAAAAAAAGCCTGTAACATTTGCTTTATAAAAAAACACTGGCATAGCTCGTACACAACATTAAATTATAATTTTGTTTTTGGCCTAGCATTTTTGCAAACCTAAATTATTCAACAAAATATTCCTAAAATATTGTGACTTAACATTAATATAAATGCACCCAATATCAACATTAAAATGTTTTTAAAGCAAACTACAATGCATATTCAGAACGTGTAAAAATTACTGGGAGAGCTGAAAAAGTAAATGAGACATTAGCTAAAACCAGAATTAATTATACTGGTCCTCCATTTATTTATTTGTTTGTATCCCACCTTTATTATTTTTACAAACAGCTCAAACTGGCCAACAGGTGAATATACCTGTTCTGCACTCTGTTTCAGTAGAAAGCTGTCTTGTGTCATGTAAAAGAACATTTTATTAATACTCTCTGGATTTCAAATAGAGTTGTATACTTCAGTGTTTCTCAACCTTGGCAACTTGAAGATGTCCGGACTTCAACTCCCAGAATTCCCCAGCCAGCGAATGCTGGCTGGGGAATTCTGGGAGTTGAAGTCCGGACATCTTCAAGTTGCCAAGGTTGAGAAACACTGGTATACTTTACATGGGCCACAAAGTTCCAGAGCCACAAATGTTCTTTTACATGGAATACTTACATGTCCATTAGTTTGACTAGTTATTGATCAAATTAACCTCCTAATTTTCAAGCTCTCTTAAAAGACACATTTACATACTCTCCATCTCATTTATTTATTAGATTTGGTTCCTGCAAGATACTTCAGATAGCATATATGGTGTTGCTTCCTCCTATTTTTTCCCATTGCAGGTCAGGTTAAGAGAATAAGTGGCGAATAGCAATAGCAATAGCAGTTAGACTTATATACCGCTTCATAGGGCTTTCAGCCCTCTAAGCGGTTTACAGAGTCAGCATATTGCTCCCAACAACAATCCGGGTCCTCATTTTACCCACCTCGGAAGGATGGAAGGCTGAGTCAACCCTGAGCCGGTGAGAGTTGAACTGCCGAACTGCAGATAACAGTCAGCTGAAGTGGCCTGCAGTACTGCACCCTAACCATTGCGCCACCTCATCTCTGAAAAGTCATGCAGGTGACATCTGTGGCTGAGGGTGAACTAGAATCTATGATCCTTCAAGGTTGGTTCAATATTTTACCACTCTACCCACTCTTTTTATACTGGGACATCTGCAAAAAAATATTGATCTTCTCCATTTTGTTCCAAGGACAGAGTTGTAGTATGGAAAAATAGGAGCCAGGAATTTTGTTACACACACACACAATAAATAATAATTACTAATAATGACTTAATAGACAGACACAAATGCAAAATTCAGTCTAAACATCTGGCTGAATTTGTGACCAATCATTATAATAATAAATGATAGATTAAATGAATGACCGTTTCCTACATTTTTCCTAATAAGATTGTAACCCTTTTATTATACGGTAACTGTTCTGTCCCCCCTTCACGGCTTGATAACAGACGACAGGCAAATAAGCTTAAAAGGAACTTTCTTTATCAGTTCTCAGTTCAAACTGGCTTCGAGCCCAAAAATAACATAAATAAACTCTCAGACTAGATAACAGAATACAAAACAAAACTCTTACAAGCAATGCACTTCTCCCAAAGTCTCTACGAATCAGCGTTACAGAAGTCAAATCACTTTTCCAAGTGTACATCAAAGAAACCACGATCAAGGATCAAGGAACACACGAAGGAACGTTGACTCCTGCAACTAGGGCGTGGCAGCTTCCGTCCTTTTATCTCCAAACCTGCCCCTAACAAGATTCATAATGAATCTTGTATCCCGAAAAGACTCACAGAAGACATCTGCTGAGTCACAACAGGTAACATACAGAGTCATGTTCTACAAAGTAAGTTTTCTAAATGGCAGTTTTTGTCTATTCATTTAACAGTATTTATCAGCCACTCCAATCTGTACATACTGGATGAGAAGCAAGAATATATAGTAAATTAAAATGATCAATAATATTAATAATAAATAACATAAGATGATAAGGTCAATCACCACTATGGGCTAAAAGCTGGCTGGAACAATATGAATTGATAAAGGGTTGGGACTATCTGTACTTCTGTATATAAGATATTCTGTAAAGGATTGCTAATGAGAATGCCTGGCTACATAAGGGCAAAATATGCACATTTTGAGAACTTAATTTGGAATATCTGCAGCAAGCAGGATCTTAGCCACTGTTACCAAATTGTCAGGCGTATGTTTCCTCACTACGGTAGAGTGAACAATCAATAGTTTTTTTACTGATTTTATAACAGCTTGTTGAAATTAAAGCAAAGACTATCATTTTCCATTTGTAGAGATTCCTATGCAAATATACACTCGAGGAAAAGTACTCTGTAAAAAGTCTTACGCCCAGAATCATATAAAATATGATCCATTTGGGTTATCCTTTTAGAGATATTTCCTTACTTAAACTGATAAACAGAATCACCATAGGCAAGCAAAAAATGCACTGGGAGCAAGAGTGACTTACAACTTCTAGCCAGGTTGTTGTGGGAAGCTGGAAAGGAATGTTGGAAATCACCATATGACTATGGCTGATTATGACATTGCAGCAACCCAAACTTTGAATAAAATTGTTGTGAAAACCCTTGGAATTTTAATTAAACAGGAATAATGGTCCCAGAATTTGTATGCATTTTTTAAGTTAGTGGAGAGTAGTAGATGAGAGAAATTAGTTTCTTGTGATATTTAGGTCCTTAAAGAAGCTTTCTTTAAGATAGGGGAAGGGGGAGGGGCAGGGGGAGGGGAAGAGGGGGGGAGAGAGAAAGAGAGAGAAAGAGGGAGAGAGAGAGTAAGAGAGAGAAAGAGAGAGAGGAGAGAAAGAGTAAGAAAGAAAGAGAGAGAGAGAGAGAGAGAGAAAGAGTAAGAGAGAGAGAGAGAAGGGGAGAGAGAGTAAGAAAGAGAGAGAGAGAGAGAGAGAGAGAGAGAGAGAGAGAGAGAGAGAGAGAGAGAGAGAGAGAGAGAAGAAATTTATTCTATTCGGAAAACAAATATCCCACTATTTTTGAAGAATCCTTCTCCAAAGTATCAGAAACTGGTGGTGGAATAATGTTACATTGCCAAGAAGTAAACAGATTACATTCACCTTCTTCTGTCTCCCAACTTCCACATTTTATTGCTTATGATAAGTACCAGCCAGGTACCTAACTCATCTTAACTGCCTGGGAACGAATTATATAGCTGGGTATGTAAGTGGCTGAGCATACTACAAGCTATTGCTTCCATTAATGTTGAGTTACTTGCCTTTGAGTGAAGCATCAAGGTCACTCATTCCAATTTAAAAAGGGAAATGGATCCTTGTTAATCTTTATATTTAAGAAGGAAAAAGGGTTGAAAATAATAATATATCTACTGTATGCTAAGACAGTCACCGCTGGGTTGGGTACCTCTAGATGGCAACAAAGAGACAAAGAAAATATTAGAAGCTCCTGTCATCTTTTGTGGGTCCAGATGTGTGCAATCCAAATATGTTGAATTGAGCGACATATGGATTTCGGTAAATAAAATGAAACAAGCAAATACGGCAATCTACCGCAAGGACGAGAGAACATATATCATGTTCTTCATAGGATACAATATCTCAGTGGTGTTCTGCAGATAAAATTATGAAAAAACAAAGAATCAAAAGGATTTTTCAAGTAAAGAACTAATTTCCACCGTGACCCGTCAAAACCGTGCTCGACTAAACCGCGCCCGATTAAACCACGTCGCTGACGTCATCAACAGGGCGACAACAGCCAGTGCAGAGAAAGAAGGGTGCTTTAAATAGCGCTTTGAAAGCAGGCCGATTCAACTTAAGGTAAGGGTTAGGTTTAGGGTTAGGTTTAGGGTTAGGTTAAGGGTTAGGTTTAGGGCTAGGATTAGGTTTAGGGGGGTTAGGTTTAGGTTTAGGGGTTAATTTTAGGTTTAGGGTTCACAGCGTGCTTCTGTCTCCGCGCTGTTGTCGCCCTGTTGATGACGCGGTTTAGTTGGACACAGTTTAGTCGAGCGCGGTTTTGTGGTGGAACCAATTTCCACTGTTCAAACAAACAAACTTCAAAAGCACCAACTGAATAAAGTTTCTGTAAGTACAACTGTTAGTTGCAGTTACTGTATCAACTAAGTTTAATAGGCATCTCATGATTCACTCTTTCATTGGATTATGGGCCATCAAGCTGTTTTCATTTCTAGCAACCATACAGATCAGGGCACGCATTGGACACACCCACGCCCGGCTTAGTGAAGGGGAAAAAGTCACCATACGTCATGTGATGCTGCCGTGACGACATGAGTTTGCCACCCTTGACATAGATTTTCTCCAAAACAAGCTATCCCTAATCTGTTCTTTCACAAGGATTCTAATTTCCCAAGGATTCACAAGGGTGCACTCACTGTACTTGAATGCATCCAATTTGATGTTTCCTCCCGCCCTCTGGTTCACCCTGCAATATTAACAAAAATTTTAACAGTGAGGTTGTTCATAGAGAATAACTGTATTTGAAGACAAGATTCCAATGACACATAACTTATTTACTCCTACTTTACTTTTTCCACTAGTGTAAATATCTAACTAACCAGAAATGACAAAATGACAATGTATGATAAATTACAATCATCCAGAGCTTCTTAAGGTTTTTTTAACCACTTCTTCTTATCTCGAAGATAATAAAATCTTCCAACAAGCTTGTACTCAATCCAGACAAGACCGAGTGGCGATTGATGCTGCCTCCCAAGAACTCAATCAATCAATCAATCAATGGTCCAGACATTCCATCTCTTAGCCTGGGGGGTGAAGTTATACACCCCTCGGAGAGGGCCGGTAATTTGGGTGTCCTCCTGGACCCACAGCTGATGTTAGAACACCATCTGTCGGCTGTGACCAGGGGGGCCTTTGCCCAGGTTCGCCTGGTGCACCAGTTGCGGCCCTACCTGGACCAGGAGGCTCTTCGAATGGTCACTCATGCCCTCGTCACCTCAAGACTGGATTACTGTAACATGCTCTACATGGGGCTGCCCCTGAAGAGTGTTCGAAGACTACAGTTGGTCCAGAATGCAGCCGCGCGAGCGATAATGGGTGTACCTAGATACACCCATGTTACACCTATCCTCCGCGAGCTGCACTGGCTCCCCATTGGTGTCCGGACCCGCTTCAAGGTGCTAGTCGTTACTTTTAAAGCCCTATATGGTATTGGATGTGGCTACCTGAGAGACCGCCTCCTGCCATTCACCTCCCAACGACCAATAAGATCGCACAGGTTGGGCCGTCTCCAGGTGCCGTCGACCGGACAATGCCGGCTGGCGGCCCCCCGAGGGAGGGCCTTCTCTGTAGCTGCATTGGCCCTGTGGAATGATCTACCCGCAGAGATCCGGACCCTCACCACTCTCCCGGCCTTCCACAAAGCGATTAAGACCTGGCTGTTCCGGCAGGCCTGGAGCTGTTGATTAATATCCAGTCCCACTTGACTGAATGAATGATGTATTAATTTTAAATATTGTATTTTTTAAATCTTTTAAATGCTTTTATTTTGCTGTGAGCCGCCCAGAGTCCCAATGGGAGTGGGCGAGATACAAATTTTATTAAACTCAAACTCAGAGTGAGATATAAAATGGTTTAGAAAACAGAGCTCCGACTTCTAATCTCTTTAGCATTATATGACACATAACATTTTACAGTGTTAATTTCCACCAGAATTGTAGGAAAAGTGACACCATTATGTTTCATTTCAAAGAAATTGGTAGGGGTGTTTAAAGCCTGCAAACCAGATGTTTCATGGTGTGCAGGAAAATGAATGAAGCATTACAAAGTATTTCTTTAAAACACATTTCTCTGTTAGGTATCACTGCAAATTTCAAACAGCTAGGCTGAGGACTTTATGCAAATGGAAATGGTAATTATTCCCAAATAATTAAGCATTCTGTTTTTATTTTACAGATTTCAAATCTACTTTTAACCCAATTACATGCCCCTTGCTTAGAATGATTTAGTAGTGTTCTCTCTTGTTAGATATTTCCTTTTATTTATCTCTCTAATACAGAAGAGAGCTTGAACAATCTCTGGCTATAAGTCCCAAGAAAGCCCTGGAACATTTAGAGATTGATATACTACAGAAGAGGACAGAGATAACTTGGAAGAAAATATATGAAAGCCATTACAAAAGCATCAGCTAGAAAGACAGGAAGGAGTGAGATAGACACTCAAACGTGGCCTGCCTGGTCTCCCTTGGGTATAAAAGAAAGGAAAAAGAAACTGTCATAATAACTGTCTGTTATTATAGTGTGTATCTTTCTTACATTAATTTTCCTGAAAATTATAAGTTACAACAATACAAACGAAAGAAAAAAGAGAAATAGGTGTAGCAAAAATAATATAACAAGGAATAAAGAAATGTTTTCCCCTTCACCACTTTAAACACATTTTAGTAACTTATCATTTTCTCTTAAAATACAACATCTGATATCTTCTTCTCATATCCCATCTCTTATCTATAATAAATCCATAAAATTTGTCATTTCAGTCCTGATCTCAGCAAAAATCCATTGAGAACAACGTATCTATTAACCTTAAATAAACCAACTTTGTATTCCTCTTACTACCAACTTGATCTTTAGTTCCTTCAAATAATATATCTGAAGATATTAAAATTGATTTAACTTCATTTTTTCCTTTGTTCCTTCTCACAATATTATTCAAAGCTTTAATAAGCCTCTTTTGTAGAATCAGTATAAGAAACTTATCCATGTCATTGTTTGGGTTTGTTATTTGTGTAGCCTTTTTAATTATGAAGACATTAGTCAATTTCTTTTCTAAGCCCAATGAAACAACTTTTTCAATGCCATTTTAAAATCCATGTTGAAATCAATCTTAATCATGTCAGATAATATTTGTTCCTCTTTGATAGAATCTAAATATAGTCCATCTATAGAGGGAGTGAAGGACCTTGGTTTGGAAACTACAAATTTGGTAGAGAAGGCTGAGAGAACTATGGATTCTACAGATTTGGAGTTAATAGAATTGATGAGTGATGAATTGAACTTTTTAAATGATGGTGATTGGAGAATGGACTTATACCTAACTGGAAAACAATTTGGACTGGACTTTTTTTTGGAAATATAGTTCAACAACAGAGGTTTATGATTCTGAGAAATAAGATACAATTGTTGGGAAAGTTCTCAACCAAAATTTTAAAGAAAGGTTTTGTTATTAAGAATCAAATGAGGATGTTTGCTCCTGCACTGATCAGAGATAATTTTGTAGTGATTTATGGTAGAGAAGAATCTACCTACAAGAAGAACTTTCTACAAGTTAAATTCAATAACAGATTGTTAATAGAGGGATTTGAAGTTTAACTTTCTGTTGGTTCACCTGTTAACTACTTTGTTTTCATATACAGTAGATAGATGACAGGTCAAATTGGTTGTGAATAATGTAGCTTATCAATAGATGTAGTTTATAAATTTTGGGACTGTTACACAAGGGGGAGAAATTAATATTGTTGCAATATATTTATCAGTATTCAACCAGGGAGGATAATATATGCATATGGTTACTGTTTTTTGTCCTTTTAATTCACATTCACTGCAACGCCAGCAGTTTCAAGAGACACTAGCCTGTTGGGGAGGGGGCCGCCCAGCCCAGCAAGCTTCATAGCCACATGCTTTGCCCCACCTCCCTGCTGGGCTAGCATCTCCCGAAGCTGCCACCATTGGAGCAGCAGCAGGGACGGGGGGCAGCCCGGTAGGCTGGACACCCAAAAATGGCATGGATGTCCGGGCGAAGGCTGAGAGGGGGGTCCAACATGCAGGGGGCTCCCAGAAGTTCCTTGGCTTCTCCATTGCATTCCAACCTCTGCAGATGGAGTTAAAATAGGGATTCAGTCCATCCATAGCTCTACCATCGTTTGAGTTTTCAACTATTGGTGGAAGTTACTTTCAATGGACATTGACAGATTACATACAATGTATCTTGTTGAACAGTCTGGCATGTCTCACTCTATCTCATGGCTAAATCAGTTTACCCAGGCCATCTCACTTCATTACAGAAAATTCAGATTTTCCTTTCCATGTTTCATTTCAGTTAGTTGAGTTGAGTTGAGTTTATTATATTTCTATGCCACCCTATTCCCCAGAGGGGACTCAGGGCGGCTCACAACCAAGTCAGGGGGGGGGGTACAAATAAGAAAAAAGAACACGAACAAAACAATACCACAATTTAAAACACTCAACAACCATACCATTCGAGGGGGGACAAAAGACTCATTAGCCCCAGGCCTGTCGGAACAGCCAGGTTTTAAGGGCTTTGCGGAAGGCCTGGAGGGTGGTGAGGGTCCAAATCTCCATGGGGAGCTTGTTCCAAAGGGCCGGAGCAGCCACAGAGAAGGCCCTCCTCCAGGTGGTCGCCAGTCGGCATTGGCCAGTAGATGGAATTCGGAGGAGGCCTAATCTGTGGGATCTAATCGGTCTATTGGAGGTAATTGGCAGTAGGCGGTCTCTCAAGTCACCAAACCAAGGACATGTTAAAACAGGGACTTCTCAAGTTGCCAGAGAGACACTTGTAACATCAAATCTTAAAAATGGCTAGCCCAGAACAAAAAGACCTTTCAGTTAGAAAACTATTTAACAAGGCTAACAAGAGCCCTAACCAGAATAAATTTTGAACACCTGGCAAACGGTTCACCGACAAATGTGCGATAGACATATGCGCGCCGACAAAACCGCGACGGACAAATGAGCGCCGTCAAAACCGCTAATTGATTTTCGACAAAAGCGCGACGACAAATGCGCGACGACAAAATCGCATCATCAACAAACTATAGACAGCCCAGTGAGTGTGCTGGGCCTTTAACATAGTGGGACGCGTATACGTACGTTATAACCCTAACCCTAACCTTAACCCTATAATGTTTTCGATTTTATTGTGCTTATCATCGTGCTTTTGTCGGCGCGATTTTGACATCGTGAATTTGTGGGTGCGATTTTGACATCGCGTTTTGATCGGCGCGATTTTGTCAGGTCACGCTGGCAAACATGGGTGACTTCACCAAGTACCTTATCAAGGTCAGATATGTACATGTGGTACACCATTAATACAGGCCATCACTCATGTCCTTTTTGATTGTCAATTACATACGTCAGCTAGAGCACAACATAGTCCCTAACTGACAGAATATACCACTGGGATCTTATCAATAATTTATCTTACTTTCTTCAAAGTACAAACACAAGCATAGTTAGACAGACTGTTTGTAGTTGAAATTATTCAACTGAGAGTTTGGGGACCATGCTACCGGATTATTTCGTTTAATATTTTTATATCCCAATATGCTGTGTTATTTTATCTAATTTGACATGATCATTTGACTTTCATAAACAATAAGCAAATACATTCTAATACATCATTACATTATTCAAATCTTTCAAAAAAATTATAGGTAGTGAATAATGCATTTCACCAATACTATAAATTGCACATATAAAATATATGTGGCACAATTTTCTATATAAAATTGTAGTCCAGGAATGGTTTCAACTTAGAATTAATTTTGTAAAGTAAACCAAAGAATCCATAACTCAGGTCAGCTCTTGTAGATGCCTACTTGCACTACCATCTTATTGTCTAGAGAATTTCTTAAAATAAATTATCCAAAGACCAAGGTTCTAATTTTCTCTAGAAAGTGTTTCAATTCTTTGATTATAAATGGGAAATTAATAAAGATAACATTTGATCAGGTTAAGACCTTTCAGGTATCTAGACATCCATTTCAAACTTTCTACCTGTTGGAATAATAAACTGAGCAAGTTTTTTGTTGATGTCCTTAAAGCCTACAATGAATATGTTCAGACACAAAATTGAAGTCAATAACTCTTGTATTGCTAAACTGTCCATTGCATCACTCATGAAATATGGTATTTGTTCTGACCCCCTCGTTCCACACCAAAGCACACTCCGAGCCAGAGATAAATTACGGCATTTAATTAACAGACAAACAGGTCCTTGGCAGCAACCCGGCACAGACAAGCTTGAGCAGCAATAAACACAGATAAGGCTTGGCAGCAATCCAGCCTGCCAAACTCATACGTTCTCCGACATTTGATCCTGTGTTGACTCCTGCAAAGAGGGGCGTGTGCACAAGTAGACTTTTTATAGTCTGGAGAAGGTCCTAATGACCACCAGCTGAGTGCAATTACCTCCTGTAACTGCACAATTGTTCCTGACGCCTATTAGCTCTTCGATGCCATGCATCCAGGAACAACTCACTACTGTCATCTGGCTCACTCGCCCTTGTCTCCTCCCCACTGATCCAAGGCTGAGGTGCCTCCTGGTGGCCAACCAGCCTCTCTGCGCCCTGCTCGGAGTCGGTACCCTGTCCAGGGTCCTCCACATCCTCCAGAGCCGACTCATAGGGCCCCTCGCTGTCGGAGTCTGGTGGCAGCTCCAACGGCTCCTGCTGGGCCACAACAGGTATTTATAAACCCAGTGGTCAGAACTCTTCGTTGTTTTTTTGACTAAGAATTTACCAAACTTATTCTACAAGATCAAAAATGTTGGCAGGTTTTTAACAATAGCAGTTGCTTGCCAGAGCCGATTGGTAATTCTTTTTCACTACTGTTTCAGATTTGGCTTTGCTGTTCTTTGAAGTATTACATTTGTGTTTTATTGGTCTGGGACCGTAAATAAACAAACATTCTTGAATGAGATGGGACTGATATCCAGCACTGAAGCAGAAGTATTGGAGATTAATTCAGTGAAGTATAAAAAAATAATTCACTGCTCTTCTCTATAAAATAAAGCAACTATTGAGACTAACAGCTCATTAAATACTGCAAATCAAGGAATCTTGATGTGAGAACAGCAAGGATGGGTGTGTGTGTGTGTGTGGAGGGGGATAATGATAAAATATATGATTTATCCATAAGATAATTTAATTTTTCTGACATTCCTTGATACAGGTGACTAATGGGGTTAGTGACTTATAAGGATCACTCTGGTTTAAGCATAATGGCTGAATTTAATATTTTACATAATTGACACCCCCACTTTTTTTGGGAGAGGGTATGCAGCTGTGCCATTCCCGGCACCCAGGGAAACATATTGGGACCGCAACTTCACAGACAGCTCTGAATTAGAACAATTCAGTTGGAACAATTGAATTGGAGCAAGGTTGGTTAAACCTGTCTACTTTGCCTTCCATGGAACAAAATTTGTTCTGAAGTACTCCAATTCTCCCCAGGTTAAATATGTACTTTAATTTCAACATAGAAAACACCACCTGCATGATTTAATTGGATGAGATTACCACTGAATCAAGTGTAGAAAATTGTCAAGACAAAGCATTTGGTCACACAGGTCAATGGCATAGAGGAAAATACTCTTGGGGAAAAGACTGACAAGCTAATTTGATAGGAAGCATCCTATATTCCCTACCTTAAATCTGTCCCTAATATTTGTAGGCTTTGCAAGTGGAACTCAGAGTTCAGAAGCATGATAAAAGTAGAGTATTAAAGTTGTAAAATCCTGGTAGAATCTTAGTTTAAGTCAATAGACTTGAAGTGGACAAGGTCAAGAATCAACCATGGCAAGAATTCCATGAAGGCTGTTTAGACCAGTGTTTTTCAACCACTGTGCCGCGGCACACTAGTGTGCCGTGACATAGTGTAAGGTGTGCCGTGGGAGAATTACTTTATATATAGTCAATATAGGCACAGAGTTAATTTTTTTTTAACATTTTCTAATGGTGGTGTGCCTCGTGATTTTTTTTCATGAAAAAAGTGTGCCTTTGCACAAAAAAGGTTGAAAAACACTGGTTTAGACTAAAGTGACCAGATTTTAAGATGGGTAAAGCGGGACACCATTGACCGGGGGAGGGGGGGGCTCGGAGCACCTGAGCTGTAAAAAAAAAAGAGGGCTGTAAAAACCATGAAGTATTACCCCTGCCGCCGCCGCCACCTCCTCTGCCATGCTTTTGAGGAGCTTCCGAGGACTGAGCCGCTTGGCCCGGGACCGAGCCTCCTCCTTGCCGCACTGCTGCCAGTGGAAATCCCCCTCCGCCTGAGGCCGCCAGACAGCTGTTGCAAAAACGTCACATGTTGGCACGCGCAGGAGGGGAGTGAGCCTCACCCCTCGTCGGGCACTGCGAGCAAGCTGAGCGGAGGGAGGGAAACCACTGCCCTCTAAAGGCCACATTGGGAATGACACTTTAGAGAAATAAAAACTTTTTTTTAACAGCGTCCTTTTTAAAATTGATGATTCGGCGTCTTCTTTCTTTCGGAAAATCTGGACTTTTTGAACATGCCGCGGGACACGGGACAAATTTTGAAAAATCGTGACTGTCCCGCCAAAAGTGGGACGTCTGGTCACCTTAGTTTAGACTAGTAAACTAGAATTAAATAATAGAATCTTGAAAGCCTGTTAACATTTTTCTCTCTCTCAAAAAAAAAATCATCGATCAGTTGCGTTTCTTTTTCATGCTTTCCTCTTTCTCAAGGCAGTGTAACCTTTTTTCAAGAATTTCCTCTGAATGGCTTGCTCATTCGTTCACTATTCCCAAGGTCAGATCTATATTCCTTGACAGAGAGCCAACCTCTAGAAAGTGATGCAAAAGTTGTTAAAAGTATCTTCATCCAGTCAGAAAGTATCTTCATCTTCATCCAGTCAGAAATAGCAGACATAGGTCATAACAGTAAAAATTGGTTGAGATCAGTGGTGGGTTTCAAAAATTTTTGGAACCTCTTCTGTAGGTGTGGCCTGCTTTCTGGGTCCACTGGTGGAACCTCTTCTAACCGGTTTGGTAGATTTGACGAACCGGTTCTACCAAATAGGTGCGAACTGGTAGGAACCCACCTCTGGTTGAGATATATCTATTAGACAAATATTTTGTAAACTCTGATGTAGAAAGGTATTGGGAATTTGACTTCTACATATTTTGATATTACTTTTTGCCTGTTTTAGTTGTATCTAGTAAAAAAAAAACTATAGACTTTTAGCTTCAGAGAATGATTTAAAGGTCAGTATAGTCCAGTCAGAACTTCAGATTAATTCAGCTTACTGGGGAATTTAATAATGGAAAAGGAATTTTTAAAGCATGTTTATTGCTGAACTTAGCTAATAACTTAGCTAAGAGAGAGATACACAAAAGGGATTTTTGAACAGAAAGTTCATCTAAAGGATTGCAATCCTACCGTGTTTACTTTAGCAACCTATTGCTTCAGAAGTATCTCTGCAATAACAATGAGTACAGTGCAAATACTCTCCGTTTGAGAAATTTTTATCACAAATTCTGCACTGCGGTTTGATGCTCATTTCTACAATATTGATAGATCATAGGCGCTACCTTTATTTACAAGATACCCTGGGAAAGAAGTACAGAAAGAAAAACATTGCTTCCCTGTGCAGAACTATATCAAGAGAAGCCTATCATGGAAATTCTTCCCCCCCCCATCAAAGCAATATGGTTACATAGAAAAAAGAAGGGTTTATTGAATCTCCTTTTTTCCCACCAGCCAGGAAGAAACCAAATCAAATCAGTTTTATCCATTATTGCATGTGCTCTCTAGAGCTTTCAACCCAGGATGAAAGCTATCAGAATGAGAGGCATGAAGAAAATACAGTGAAACAAAACCAATAATTGCTTAAAAGAACTATTTAGAGAGGAGAGGAGAGAGGGTGGCCGAATGCTTTAAACTTATTACTGTAATAGAGCCTGCTCATTAGGGTCGCATATTGTAATGGACATTAAATGAAGTGTTTTAATGACCCACCCCAACCATCCGTGCTCTCTCCAATGCAATTGTTAAATGAATGTGCAGGTTGTTGTTGTGGCCCAGCAGGAGCCGTTGGAGCTGCCACCTGACTCTGACAGTGAGGGGCCCTATGAGTCGGCTCTGGAGGATCCTGGGCAGGGTTCCAACTCCGAGCAGGGCGCAGAGAGGCTGGCTGGCCACCAGGAGGTGCCTGAGCCTTGGACCAGTGGGGAGGAGACAAGGGAGTGTGAGCCTGAGGTCAGCAGTGAGTTGTTCCTGGATGCCCGGCACCGAAGAGCTAATAGGCGTCAGGAACAGTTGCACAAGTACAGGAGGTAATTGCACTCAGCTGGTGGTCATTAGGCTCCTCTCCAGACTGCTTGTGCTCACGCCCCCCTTGCAGAAGTCAACGCAGGAACTAATGTCGGAGAACATGATTGTGAGCTTGACAGGCTGGATTGCTGCCAAGCCTTATCTGTGCTGGATTGCTGCCCAAGCTTCTCTGTGCTGGTTTGCTGCCAAGGACCTGTCCGTCTGTTAATTAAATGCCATAACTTATCTTTGGCTCGGAGTGTCTGTTGGTATGGGACGAGGGGGGTCAGAACGGTTGTTAAGTGGAGGAGGGGTGCCTCAGGGGTGGGGAATCCAAGGTCTCCTTTACCCCCAAGGCACTTGGTGCTCTGCTCCATGTCCCCGCCAGGCCTCGACCTGCTCTCAGTCTGGTTACTCAGCCATGCAAGGGAGCCTAAAGCTGGTCAGAAGTGACCAGCACAATCAAGACAATTACAGTCTGTAGGTTGAGACTCTTTCCATCTTCCCAAGGTCTCCTCCTGCCCCTTGGGATTCCCTTTCCTATTGCTGTGGGAAGCCAGAGAATTACCTAAAGATGAACGATTGCTTTTTTCTAGATAAAGGAAGCCAGAATTCTACATTCTCACATCTTGTTGAATTGGGCTGACCAAGCTATAGCTAGCTGGATAAATCATACCTGTTTGCCAACAAAGCCAGCTGTTATGCAGTATATGAACGCATTTACTACAAATCCAGTTTTACAACTATGTATGGCAGATGAATACAATCAATAGCTCATTTAATAACATTAAAACCGTGATGTAATATTTTGTTGAATTCAACATAGTGGCTTAACATGCACAGCATGGCTTAATAGGTGTAATAAACCATAATGATTGGATTAGTAGATCTTGTTATGTCCAAAACAAAAGAAAAGAAACAAAAATATGTAGGGACTTCATGTGTGATTCAGATCTGTTTTAATTGGTGGTATATGGACCACTATATGGGCCTTGGGCAGGGGTGGGTTTCAACCGGTTTGCAGCGGTCCCCGCGAACCAGTTGGTCAGCGAACCTGGAAGTAAGTAACTTCCGGGAACGGCGAAGGGCCCACCCGCCCGCGCTCCTTACCGGTCTTTGAAGGCTTCTGCGCTTCCACACAGGCGCATGGCACATACAGCCCCTGCGCAATTCTCCGCGAGAAGCTGGATGGCACATACAGCGCCTGCGCGAGTCTCCGCGAGCAGCTGGAGCATCGCGCAGGTGCTAAGACGCATGCGTGAACTGCGCACGTGCACGAGGACGCCGCCGGTCCCGTTCCAACCGAACCGGTTGGAACGGGATTAGCAACCCACCCCTGGCCTTGGGCAATTTTATATGTTCCATCCACATTCTCATTATACTGTTGTTTGAATGGTTAATTCATGCACTCACTGCCACCATGATTATTAACAGAAAACAAGGTCTGGGGGATGCCAGTGTTGGCTGACTTATTCATTCATATTAACAACTGAGCACATTTCCCTATTGAATAAAGTGCCATTGTTATTCTATTCTATAAAAACAAAGGTATCAGCTTCCTAAAAATAATTAGCTATATGTCAAACATCTCTATTTAATCTCTATTTAAAGCTATCGTGTTGAAGGGGAAAATAAACTTGCTGAAGAACAGACGGTTTTCAGAAGGGATCAATCAGTTCTTAAGCAATCTGTAGTTTGTTACCATTTAACAAACACTTTTCCCAAACCAGAGCAGGGGTAAAAATGCTCTGAAGTCTGCTACAGGATCGCTTCACGCATTTGAGAGGTGAAATGCCAACTGTTTGGGCCGGTTCACCTGAACTGGCAATAAAAAAATACTACCGGTTCGCCTGAACCGGTAGTAAAAAAAAGTTTTAAAAAGTTCTGACGATCAGCTGCGCAACAATCAGGTGTGCCGCGCGATCGTCAGAACTTTTTTTTACTACTGGTTTGGGCAAACCGGTACCATTTTTTACTACTGGTTCAGGTGAACCAGCCCAAACTGGTAGCATTTCACCCCTGAACCAGAGGTTCTCTTTTCTCAGCCTTCACTGATTTTAAATTTGCTTTTGATTTAATTCCATGGATAGGCTGTGGGGGGGAAAAAACAATCAAGGAGATACTTAGAAGATAAAAAGATTATTCTAGCCAGTCAATCCTTCTAAACTAACATCACTTTGAGAATCAGATTCTCCAGAGAAGTGTGAGACATTGACAAGGATATATACTGTATTCTGGTCTCTCTTTTATTGATTTAATTCTACATGATACTTGAAACGCTGACATTTATGCTCTGTTAAGAAGAATTCTTAAAACAGATTTTGTGGCACGTTTATTTTCAAATCAGCTGGCACCCAGCCTTGTGGCATATGCTTTCTTTTTTTCTTAATGGGAATGTGTCAGCCACTTTTAGCCCTTCAAAGTAGTCCAGACAAGTAACACAATCAGAAGTCTTCTATTTTTATTGTAAATACTAACAGAATCTTGCAAGGCTGAAAGTACTTTTCCTCTCCTTTTCCTGTTGACATTTTTTTTTATTACTTTATCAAAATATAAAATACAGAAGTACAAGGAAAAAAAATGAAAATAAGGGGAAAATAAGTGAGGGCCCTTCATGGTATTGGACCTGGGTACTTGAGAGACCGCCTGCTGCCAATTACCTCCCACAGACCCATTAGATCTCACAGGGTTGGCCTCCTCCGGGTGCCATCTACCAGCCAATGCCACCTGGCTATTACCCGGGGGAGGGCCTTCTCTGTGGCAGCTCCAGCCCTCTGGAATGAACTCCCCGCAGGGATCCGGACCCTCACCTCTCTCCAGGCCTTCCGAAAAGCCGTCAAAACCTGGCTTTGCCGGCAGGCCTTGGGGTGATGAGTTCCCTCCCCTCTCGACATGTATGGCTGTGTGACTGTTGTCTACTTTTATTATTTGTATTTTGTCCTTTATGTTCCCCTTTTTTCCCCTCTTGAATTGTTTGCCGCCCTGAGTCCTCCCGGAGAAGGACGGCATACAAATAATACAATACAATACAATGATTGTTCCAGGCTGTTCTAGAGACAAGAGAGCCTTCATTCTAAGCTCTTTCCAGCTTTCTTTCTTGCAATTGTTCAGAATGCTCTTTCTAGTCTTCCAAACATTGAATGTTGCGGAATGAATCGTTGTAGGCTGAAGACTTCCTATATTTCTTTAAATTAAAAGCAACTTCTTTAACCAATTTTTAAAAAGCATATACTGTTTTGGGCAGTATAGATAGAATGAAGCTATAGATTTCATTTGGTATCTTTGAGCAGGGATATTTACAGTACATGTTTATAGCCAACCCTGAAATTCTAATATTAATTTTTCATGGCCGCTTTACCCCTCTGATTTACATATGCTTATCTTCTCTTATGTTGTTATATTTGAAGGGAATGCCACATTGTTTCACAATAGTGCTTCATTACTTAAACAACTCATTATACTAAATAATAATTTTCATCCAAAACGATCTATGTGGAATTGATATTACTTGCATTCTAATGACTTTATGAATTTTTAATTTACAAAATGATAACTGACCCAGAACAAACAATAAAATACCCTTTCCCTTTTGAGATGTTTAACTTTAGCCTAAATACTACATTGCACATGATGACATTTATTAGTTCCTTAAGTAGAAAAAATGTAAAGGTCGCACGTGAAATGAAGTATGCATTTTATCATCATCTAAAGATCCAAATGTCACGTAATTGCTGCATGAACTCACTAAGATGAATAAGGGATTATACTTTGGTCTTTTGGAAGCATTGCTAAAAGATGTGCTTTAAGGTGTTGTGTTTAATGCTGAAGTTCACAACTAGATTTTATATTTATCTTGGGGTAACATTGACAAAAGATAAAGATGAAGAATGTGCTTCAATGCTATAAATATATAAATAAAATATAAATAATTTGGGTGAAGCTGCATGTATATTGTAAGTTTGAGAAAGCTTTGGAAAATGAGGGTTGAGTTTGGAAAAATCAGACTGTGGTTTGTGACCACTGCTTAGGCAGGTAGCAATAATAGCAATAGCAATAACAGTAGACTTATATACCGCTTCATAGGGCTTTCAGCCCTCTCTAAGCGGTTTACAGAGTCAGCATATCGCCCCCACAGTCTGGGTCCTCATTTTACCCACCTCGGAAGGATGGAAGGCCGAGTCAACCCTGAGCCGGTGAGATTTGAACCGCTGAACTGCTGATCTAGCAGTCAGCCTGCAGTGCTGCATTTAACCACTGCGCCACCTTGGCTCTTACCAGGTAGCTGGTACTGAAAGATTTTTCAAAAATTATGCTTAGAGGTTCTGCTACTGCAGTGGAAAGATTTTTTTAAGAAGTAGGCATATAAATCCATCAGGATGGTTTTAGACTGCCTTTTCAATGTCGTCTTCTGTAAAATCGATATGGGTTAGATCATCGTAATCGTTATAATTGTTTGTTATATGACTGGGAAACATGGGGTATGTGTTATTGCTGTTTACAAAGACTGAGCCAAAGAATGTGTTAAAGAGATTGGCTTTAACAGTTTCATCATTATAGTCTTTATTATTTGGTCCTTTTAGGGGTGGGGTGGATCTCGAGTCTTTAAGTTTGTTGTTTATAAAATTATAGAAGGCACAGGTGGATTTTGTGCCAGGGAATAGAATTTGCCAATCAAGAGATGTGAGTTCATTGTCTATGAGATCGTAGTTGGCACACATAGCTTGCATCACAGAAATAAACTGACAAACTCTAATTGAATTTAGACCATATGGAATTCAGACCATATGGGATTTTATATTTGACTTGCAGACATCAGCAGAACCAAAAGCTCCAGTGAAGTTTAATTAGAAAGTGGAACTAGCTTAATATAAAAGAACTGAGGAAAAGATATAGCACCAAGCTTTGATCTTTCTATTCTCGTGTTTCCCCAAGTCACTTTTCTAAACCTAAATCTAGTTATTTACAAAATGAAAAATTTAACTTGCTTGATCCCTGTTCTGATCCCCCTCATCCAACACCAACACACACTCCGAGCCAAAGATAAGTTATGGCATTTAATTAACAGACAGACAGGTCCTTGGCAGCAAACCGGCACAGACAAGCTTGGGCAGCAATCCAGCACAGATAAGGCTTGGCAGCAATCCAGTCTGCCTAGCTCACCATAATGTTCTCCGACATTAGTTCCTGCGTTGACTTCTGCAAGAGGGGTGTGTGCACAAGCAGTCCTTTTATAGTCTGAAGAGGAGCCTAATGACCACCAGCTGAGTGCAATTACCTCCTGTAACTGCGCAACTGTTCCTGACGCCTTGTCTCCCTTGTCTCCTCCCCACTGGTCCAAGGCTCAGGCACCTCCTGGTGGCCAAGCAGCCTTTCTGCGCCCTGCTCGGAGTTGGAACCCTGTCCAGGGTCTTCCACATCCTCCAGAGCCGACTCATAGGGCCCCTCGCTGTCGGAGTCTGGTGGCAGCTCCAACGGCTCCTGCTGGGCCACAACACCAGAACTTTGTTTTTAAAGAATGGAGTAAATTCAATGTTCAGTTATATACCTGATGTAAAAACATGCAAATATTATTTTTTTCTGCCTGAGTGTGTGTATGCATATATTATTAAAAATATATATATACTCGACTCTTCCTCTTCCCATT
The DNA here is from genome assembly GCF_051295495.1 of Thamnophis sirtalis. Classification (NCBI taxonomy): domain Eukaryota; kingdom Metazoa; phylum Chordata; class Lepidosauria; order Squamata; family Natricidae; genus Thamnophis; species Thamnophis sirtalis. Next base: position 78,602,300 of record NW_028261388.1, read on the forward strand.
AAAAAGCAGTTCTTCAAAATGTCCAGCATATGATCATCTCAACTGGTTTTAAAATATCTAAATATGAAATTAAAAATAATATAAAAGGAAAGCCACAATACTTTTAATGAAATAATCATGAATGCTGAAAATGTTTTATAAAGTGTGATTAAGATTGCCACAGGAGCTAACTAGGCATCTTCCAGATGTGTTGCTAAAAGGGATAGTTAGAGGGAAGCTGAATGAATTTCAGTGAATCAATACAGGGTTGTTGACTGCTTCACTGAAACGAAGCAATGGCATATTCCTGCTCATCTCCTGCTCAAAAGGAATGGTTAGGGGTAAAGACGCAAGGAGAGATAACGCTCTCATAGCTGGTTTATTATTTTTTCATTATTGTTCACTATTAAGCATTTTATCCAGTTGACCTCTGGTTGTAAATGACAAAATTTCTTGATGTTGGAATGCAGAGAGAACAGCAACATCACTTCCACATAGGCTCAAGAGATTTTCTCCTTCTCTTTCAATCCCATGCATTCTCCCACCGGATCCACTTGGGATATACTTAATAGAGGCAGAGGTGCCTCTTGAATTGTGTGACATCAGCATGCCTAAGTAAATTAGGGAAGTTGAGCTGGTTTTGCCATTACAGATAAATTATAATCTAGCACTGATGTAACAAATCTTGATTCTTCTCACTTCAACATTTATCATCATTAAATTCACTAATTAAATAACATGGTGTACAAAAAATGAAAGGGGCTGCAACCTAAATCTGAAAGAAAAAGTAAAATGCAGGGAATAAATTGGGGAAAAAGTAAACTATTATGACATGTATTTGGTTTGATTATTATGTATCATATTGGGCAACGTATAATTGTGATAGAATGAATATATTAAGCATAGTTTTAAACCTCTCAACTCACAAAAGAGTAAAAGAGGAAGAGAAGATAGTTTTTTTTAAAAAAAAGAAATCAAACTCTGGGTTTATTATCTCAATCAGCATTAAAATTGATACAAATTTAACCCCATTTTATCCCACTCGTGACCCCAACCCTCACCTCTCAAAAAGGAAGAAAGTAAGCAACAAAAGAAAGAAGGAAATGAATAAGTCGATAGAAATGCTCATGACTCTATAGCAGTGATGGCTAATCTTTTTCGGATCGCGTGCCAAAAGTGGGGGGAGCACAGGGGGGTTATGCGCGGGCGTGCCCACACCCATAATGCTATGCGTGCAACCCACACAGGTGCATGCGACCCTTGAACCCCCTTCCCTTCTTCCCAGACTTTTGGAGCCTCCCATCCACCCACTTCCCCCGCCTCGGCCGCCCAAGGTCGGCAGAATATGCCTGAGGGCGCTTCACCTCTCTGTGATCTGAGGGATGCTCTTGCCTTGGTAGGATATCTTCCCTTCAAGGCCACGCCTATAGTGCGAGAAGGAGAGCAGTGGAGGCAAAATGGCCTTTCTGGGCTCATCTGAGGAAGTCTGTCCCCCCCCCCCCCCGCGGGCTTCTTTCTCTTTGAGAAGCGGTTTGCAAAGTTCTGGTTTTGCAAGGCACTTGTCAAAGAGAAGGAAGCGCAGGATTCTTCCAACAGCTGAGTACTCCGCTCCGGCAAAGGAAGTAAGTGGGCGGGACAAGCATGGTGCAGACAGGTGGGGCGAGACAGCAAACAAACAGTGACTGGGTGGGCAGGGGGAGCAAGCAAGGGGGCATGCCAGAGGAGGGACCTTTCTGGTACGGGGCCTCCAGAAGCCCCGGTACACGAATGGACGTTGGATTTCCACCACCAGCCCGCCTGTACCAGACCAGATCGGCTGAAATCCACCTCTGCTCCGGAGGGTGAAAAATAGCCGAAAAAGAAGGCCGAAGTCAGTTGGCCAGCGTGTGCATGTGCACTGGAGCTGACAGGGCAACGCTTTGCGTGCCCTAACAAATGGCTCTGTGTGCCACCTGTTGCACGCGTGCCACAGGTTCGCCCTCACGGCTCTATAGCATTACATCTCAAATGAGACTGTGTTTTGATCAGAGATCAAAACAAACATATTATATGAAATGTTTATTAAAAAATAGAATACTTCTTTTTTTTGAAAAATTAGAAGAAAGAACAGGGCTAATTTCAATAAACTTGACTGATGACAAAGTGATGGAAATTTAGGTATGTGTTTTCAATGAAAAGGCAATAAAAATCTAGGTTGGTGTCCCCTCCCACCCTACTTACAAAAATCCAACCATATCAATCCTGGTTTAACTTACAATTTACAGAAGGCTTGAACAGCCAGTTTGTAATTGTCCAAGGAGATCATCACTCATCTGTGGCTCTCATCTTTTGCTAACTGCCTCCAAGTGAGATAAATGGGAGGTTGTACTGTTGGTGAAAATTAGCCGGTAGGCAAAAGTTGGGTTGGACCTCTGTTCTGACCCCCCTTCTTTGCTCGTTCACAGACGACAGTCAGACAGACTTAAAAGAAAAGAACTTTATCAGTCTCGGCTCATGCTGGCTGCAAGCCCAAAAATAAACATAAATAAGGTCTCTGACCAAAAAGGTTTTACAGAAAGAAAGCAAATCACTTCTCCAAGTGTCTCTTTGAATCAAGATTACAGAAAGCAAATCACTTATCCAAGTGCCTCTCACAAACAAACCACGACCGATGAACGACGAACCACGAACGAACGAGTGAACGTTGACTTCTGCAACCAGGGCGTGGCACCATCAGTCCTTTTATCTCCAGAAGACCACACTAACGAGCCCCAGCTGCATTGTTATTCCTGCATCCCAACTCAACTCACAGCAAACTTCTGCTGAGTCACAACAGACCACTATGCAGTAGAAAAGGAATGGAAGAAAATATTCCTAGTTTCTGTCCTGAATTCATCTTAATTGCTTTTGTTATAATAAAATGATGGGCAAAATTGCATGAAGTGAATGAAAGCAATATTCCTACTTACAAACGTGTTTGTTAAGGATGGAAGGCAGGCAGAGAAATAGAATGGGGTAGTTCACTAGTCCCTGCCCCCTTATTTCGCCTCTCTAACCAGTCTGCGGCTACTGTGGCTTTCATGGGTGAAATTAATTTCCTAGCATTCAGGAAAAAGTCACGGATGCCAGAAACCTTTGTGACCTGTTATATCATTGCCACTGATGGCCTGCTGCCATTTTCCATCAGGACAAAATGATACCGCCATGTGAAAACGGGCAATACAATCCTTTTGTGAAGTGACCTCATACAGAAGAGCTAGATTACTTTAAAACTGTGAGAAATTACTTCAGAAGAATGACCTTTCTGTTTAACAAGAGTCCAGTTTAACAAAAAGTTTGCAACTAAACCTTTACTGCTATTCTCCTTGTTTTCTTCCTTAATAAGATCGTGTAAGATCTATCCTTCAATTTTATCTATTTAAAAGACTTAGAAGCTGCAATGCTAATTGTTGCAGCTTAGAATTTTCCTATTGTCGCCTACCGCCAGTTCACATGGCATAAAATTTCTACCACACCAGTCTAGCTGGTTTTCATTTCATTTCATTTCATTTATTAAATTTATAGGCCGCCCAATCCCGGAGGACTCCGGGCGGCTTACAACAAAGAAGAAAAAAGCAAAAAGAAGAAAAGCAAAAAAAAATAATAGTTTAAAATTCACAACACATATACGTTTTAATCGGAGCTGGACCTTAACACTAAGGTCAATAGCCCCAGGCCTGCCGGAACAGCCAGGTTTTAACGGCTTTCCTGAAGGCCATGAGAGTGGGTAAGGTCCGGACCTCTGGGGGTAGCTGATTCCACAGGGTCGGAGCAGCCACAGAGAAGGCTCTCCTCCGGGGGCCTGCCAGCCGACACTGTCCGGCTGACGGTATCCAAAGGAGGCCCACCCTGTGGGATCTTATCGGCCGTTGGGAGGTGTGTGGCAGTAGGCGGTCTCACAGATTGGCTGGTCCTAAGCCATGTAGGGCTTTAAAGGTAATAACCAACACCTTGAATTGCATCCGGAGACCAATTGGCAGCCAGTGCAGCTCGTGGAGGACAGGTGTAATATGGGTGTATCTCGGTACACCCAATATGGCTCGCGCGGCTGCATTCTGGACTAGCTGTAGTCTCCGAACGCTTTTCAAGGGTAGCCCCATGTAGAGCGCATTGCAATAATCGAGCCTTGAGGTGACAAGGGCCTGAGTGACAGTTTGAAGTGCCCTCCTGTCCAAGTAGGGCCGCAATTGGTGTACCAGGCGAACCTGGGCAAAGGGCCCCTGGTCACAGCCAACAGATGGTGTTCCAGTGTCAGCTGTGAATCCAGGAGGACCCCCAAATTGCGAGCCCTCTCTGAGGGGTGTATATTTTCACCCCCCAGGAAAAGATGCAATTTGATTGTTTTCTGCCAACTATATGACAAAAGCCCATCTGAAATATGATGACATGTACATTTTATAAATGAGCAGGAAATTTTACTCAGCTTTTTTTTCAGATTCAGGACTTCTTTTTTCAGTTTATGGACTTTCAATCATGAGTGAAAGTTTAGTCAAAGACAGGTCAAAGGCAAGACCTAATGCTAAATTTGATTTGATTTCAATTAGATTAACAACAACAACAACAACAAAAAACCCTCACACAATATGATTACTGCTCTTGCATTCAAGTTAACAATTCAGGATAAACATTTGGAGTTAACCGAGAATCCTCACCCCAAACCTAACCCTCAAGCCTGTCCATTATTTTATGTATAAATAAAAAAGCAACATCACCAGTTAGACAAAATAGGTGCTGGAATGGATTTTTGTAATTAAGCTAAGATGAGTTCAAATCAAATTAAAGCTACAAATACTATCTAAGAATTAAAATTTCTTAAAAAATCAAAGTCATAAGCACATATTGAGAGACCGCCTACTGCCAATTACCTCCACTAGACCAATTAGATCGCATAGATTAGGCCTCCTCCGAATTCCATCAACGAGCCAATGTCATCTGGCAACTACCCGGAGGAGAGCCTTCTCGGTGGCTGCTCCGACCCTCTGGAACGAACTCCCCGTGGAGATTCGTACCCTCACCACCCTCCAGGCCTTCTGCACTGCCCTTAAAATCTGGCTGTCCCAGCAGGCCTGGGGCTAAAGATCCTAACCCCACCCGAATGGTATGATAGTTGTGTTTTCTTTTAACAATGTATTGTTTTATGTTCATAACTTGTTTTGTCCTCCCCTTCCCTTAACTTGTGAGCCGCCCTGAGTCCCCTCAGGGAAAAGGGCGGCATACAAATAAATAAACTATAAACTATAAACATATCGTCCCTCTTTAATGTATGGGTGTTAAAGGGGAGGAATGTACCTCTTCAGAAAATTGAATTCCATTGAATTCTTATTTGTTAAAAAATGAGTGAAAAATAAGAAGCACAATGGCTAGTATATGTTTTTTCATGCCTTCTTGTCTGGCCAATGTTTTGCAAAGAACTTGCCATTAATTCTTCATTATTTGCAGAATTACCAAGCTCAAAGAAAGCATAGGCTTAATTTTAATTTCTATTGTCACAAGAACTTCAATCTGATCGTATGTGGACCAACAAATCATTAACTGTTGAGACTTTTGTAAAATTGAATCCCAACTGTTGATGGCATGTTCTGAAATGAATTGCTAAACAATATGAATGCCACTAGTGAACATTTTATAAATGAACTATTCAAAATGTTGCTAAGTTTTTAAGATCAAGTGCAGTGCAATAATGAATGAGATTAGGTGGGGAAAATCAGGGCTTGACTTCAAAACGATCCTTTTAACCTAATATATTTGTTACAATTTGTATGGGTTAAAAACAAAAGAAATCAAAATATAGAATTGCCTTGAATTTTTGCAGAAGGGATAGCAGCATAAAATGTTTTGGTTTATTGCATATTAAATGAAAATGATTTATTTCTTAATCTAGTCAGAATCATTTAATCCATTTATATTAGTCATGCACAGTGGTTATAATGCAGTACTGATTGCCAGCAGTTCGGCGGTTTGACTGTCACTGGCTTAAGGTTGAGTCAGCCTTCCATCCTACAGAGGTTGGTAAAATGAGGACCCAGATTATTGGGGGCAATATGCTGACTCTATAAATTGATTAGAGAGCACTCTAAAGCACTGGGAAGTGGTATATAATTGCTATTGCTATTTCACCCACATAAATTTGGAAAAGAAAAATTAAATGCTTTGCTAATGAAATCAATAAAAGCAAACAGAAAATGTTTTGTGAATAGGTTAGGCACAGAACAATTATGTATGGGATGTTGTGAAATTTATAAATGGTGTAAATTGGCCATAAAGTTAGTTTTTTTCAGCACCATTGTAACTTTGAATGGTTGCTGAATGAGCAATCAGTAAACAAGGACTACTTGTGATTCTGGACCTGACACTTTCTGCAAATTGTACAAAGGAGCTCAGTCGAGTTAAGAATTTAATAAGTGAAGAAATACTTTTAAAACAAAAATGGTATAAGGTGAAGTAAAGCAGGCTGCCTCAAATATTTTGTTCCCACAACGAATAACAACCCTTCTTCCTTCCATTTCATATTCAGAACTGAACTGAACTGGTATTAGAATTTTATTTTAGCACTCGTAATGAAACAGCATTTTTTTTAATCATATATGACTGTAGCAACATAGATGGCAAGGCAACAAATTTTATTTTTCAAAATCTTGCTGTCATTAACTGTCTTTTAAGGTTTATGCCTGAAGAGCTACTACTTAGCTAATGTGAGAGCTACATTTGGAGTAAAGGATTCCTAAATCAGTCTGATTTCCTGTTTTGCTAGGGTGGCTGGTTTAGTTGATCATGAGAATGTGGTTGACAAAGTAAATCTTGACCAGCGAAGTTGAGATCCTAGTTGAGAAGATGATGGTAATATATGAATGGGTCTGTGCTACTATTATAAGCATATTATGCTAGCTAAACAATTAACAAGCATAACATCCAGGTTAGGTTTAGGTTTAGATTTATTAGATTTATATGCTGCCCTTCTCCCAAGGACTCAGGGCGGCGGACAACATTAAAAGAAACACATAATACAAAAGTTTAAAAAAAATTAAATAGAATAACCCTAACCCAATTAAAATTGACAATGACATTTTTTTAAAAAAAGAATTCAAATTAAAATTAACAGTAATCAATAATTTGTTTTGTTTTGTTCAGGCCAGGCTGGCTTGCTGGAAAAGCCAACTTTTTAGGGCGCGTGGTTTTTTAAAAATCACATCCAGGTGGTAGGAGTAATTAAACAATGTACCACAGTACTCTGTTCTAGATCCTGTACTATTAGAATATTTATAAGTGACTTGGATAAAGGGTTAAAAATATGTTTATGAGATCTGTGGATAACCAAAAGTTAAATTGCAGCAAACATGTTAAGAGGATAATATCAAGGAAGATCTTGGCAAGCTGGAATAATGAACAGAAACCAAACAGATGAATCTTCGCAGAAAGAAAAGGAAAGTTCTTCAAACAGGAAAAAAAAAATCAAAGATATGACTGAAGACACCATGTACTGGGTAAAAAATGTGCATGAAAAGTTTCAGGATATTTTAATGGTTCACATGCTGAACATTAGCCAACACTGTGAACCACATGAAAAGAAAAGAAAAAAGCAAATGCAATTCTAAACTGCATTAACAGAAGTGTGGTATAAAGCTTAAGAGACGTAATCTTTCCTCTCTATTCTGTACTGGTTAGACCAGACCAGTAATATTCTGGACAAGAAGTTTAGGAAACACAATGGAAAACTGGACTATGTCCAGAGGAGAGCAGCCATCATTATAACAGAAATACAAAGAACATTAGAAATTGTTGACTACATTTAGCCTGACAACACAAGATTGCTGGGAAACATGACAGCTGTCTTAAAATAGTTAAAGAGCTATCATGTCGGAGACAGTAAGCATTTCTGTTTAGGGTTCTTCCAGGAAACCATGAGTTTAAATTATAAGAAAGCAGTTTGGACATTAGGAAGAATTTCATACTGATAAGGGACTTGGACTTGGACTTAATCTTCGTAAATGTCAATGCAATTAAAAGACTTAAGAACTGGAAGGCACCTGGGGTAGACAATATCCCTGCTGAAGCTTTGAAAGCGGGAGGAGAACCGATAGTAAAACAATTGAAATGTATATACTCTGCCATCTGGGACCAAAGAGTCGTGCCTCAAGACTTCAAAGACTCGATTATTGTACCAATCCACAAAAAGGGAGACCCAGCCGATTGCAAAAACTATAGAGGAATAAGTTTGCTATCAACATCCGGCAAGCTCTTAACCTCTATAATCCGATCCAGACTACTGAAAGTCAGAGAAACTAATTGCAGGGAAGAGCAAGCCTGTTTCAGACCAGGAAGAGGTTGCACAGACCAAATATTTACCCTGAGACAACTAGCCAAATCACGCCTGCGTTACAAAAAGGACACTTTTTTAGTATTTGTGGATTTTTCATGCGCCTTCGATAGCATAGATCATTCATCGTTGTGGTGCGCCCTTAAAACTGAATCAATCCCCTATGCTACACTCAACGTGCTTAAAGCTTTTTACGAAGGTGGAATGAGCCGGACAAAATACCTGGGAAATGTGTCCCCACCATTCTCAAAAATACTGATAAGGGCTGTTTAACAATATAATGGATTGGCTCAGGAAGAGGTGGATTACTTTGCTGGAAATGTGTAAACAGAGGTTAAACAATGACCATCGGTCAGAGATGCTATAATAGTGTCCTGGACAGGGAATTGGATTAGATGATCCCTAAGATCCTTTTTATTCTATGATACAAATTAAGTACTCCAGGATTCCTTGAGGTCGGAAATGGAAGTATGCCACTTGAAACAAGTTTTCATTTCATAGCTGAATTTTTGTTTGCTCAGAATATGGGGAAAATAAGCTTCATGTAGCCGAGTTACTGTAGCTCTAGAAAGAAGAGCAATCTATAAGACCTTGGTTATTACCTACATGGCTTAGGACCAGCATACCTGCGAGACCGCCTACTGCCGCATTCCTCCCAAAGGCTGGTAAGATCCCACAGAGTTGGCCTCCTTCAGATGCCGTCAGCCAGACAATGTCGGCTGGCGGCTCCCCGGAGGAGAGCCTTCTCTGTGGCTGCCCCGACCCTTTGGAATGAACTACCCCCAGAAATCTACCCCTTACCCACTCTCATGGCCTTCAGAAAAGCTGTCAAGACCTGGCTTTTCCGGCAGGCCTGGGGCTGTTGACCTCATTGTTGAGGTCCAGCCCCGACTGAAATGAATGTATTTGTGTTGTTTTTAACTTGTCTTATTTTATTTTTATTTTCTTTTATTTCCTTTCCTTCCCCTTTTGTAAACCGCCCGGAGTCCTCCGGGATTAGGCGGCCTATAAATAAAATTAAACTTAAACTAATCAGAAAAGGTAATGTGCAGAATGGACTGATCAGCTTGTCAATTAATAAGGCTCCCAAAAGACTTCCTGAAGTTAATGGCAAAAGAACAATTTACAGAAACTGCCTGGGAGTGACTAGTTTGATGTCAATGGATGCCGATGTACATTTAAAAAAAGCTATTACCTATTAGCTTCTTTTCCAAGAAAAATCAAGAGATAAACAATCACCTTAATGAAAGATTAAGTAGAAACTGATTGCAAAAAATGAAAACATATTGGGAAACTATACATATGAGAATAATAAATGCAAAATCTTTTCAAAACAAAATTATAACTACAGGTGTCCCTGCATTTACTGACAGCATAAACTCATTTACCAGCTGCAATAGGGACTCACAACTCCATCTAACTAAGCAGCACAGTCATTAAGCACCAAATTACAATGGCAGTTTCTGTTAGTTCTGTGTACAGTTAAGTGAATTACCACAGGTCAATAAATCACGACATGACGGTGGCTTGTGATTTCCTGCTAGTTTTCTCATTGATTTTCCTTGTCGGAGGCTCTCTATGAAGTTGCATATGGAGTTCACATGAGTACATGACTGCAGGATACTGCAACTGTCATAAATGTGAGCTACTTGCCTAGCGCCAAATACATGACCACATGAGCACAAGAATGCTGCGATGGCTGCAACTTTGAGGACCATTTTTAAGCCTTGTTTTTCAGAGCCAATGTAACTTTGAATGGTCGTTGACTGAATGTTCAATAAGCAAGGACTACCTCAGTGGTGGGTTGCAGGCGGTACGCCCTGGTACGGGCGTACTGGAGCCAGCCCAGAGCACCGGATACCATTCCGGTACGGTGCTCCGGAGGGCCCACCCACCCAAGCTCCTTACCTGTCTTTTAAAGCTTCCGCGCTTCCACACATGGTGCATACAGTGCCTGCACGATGCTCCGCTGGGCAGCTGGAGTATCGCAGAGGCAGTAAGATGCATGCATGTGCTGTGCGTCTGTGCACACACTGTGCATGTCCATGTAGACGCCGCTGGGCCCTTTCCAACCGTACCAGTTGGAATGGGATCCGCAACCCACCACTGGACTACGTCAGGGGTGGGTTTCAACCGGTTTGCGGCGGTCCCCGCGAACCGGTTGGTCGGCAAACCTGGAAGTAAGTAACTTCCAGGAACGGCGAAGGGCGCACCCGCCTGCCTGCGTTCCTTACCCGATTTTGACGAGTTCTACACTTCCACGCATGCGCAGGACGCATACAGCGCCTGCGCGATCCTCCAGGAGCAGCTGGAGCATCGCACAGACGCTAGTACGCATGCATGCGTGCGCTGCGCGCGTGCACGAGGACACCGCCGGCCCCGTTCCAACTGAACCGGTTGGAACAGGGCGAGAAACCCACCCCTGGAGTACCTGTACAATTTTTGGTGAAATTGTCATAAGTATCCACAACAATATGAGTTCTCATTAGCTCCCAATGCCTTATTTGAATTAAATAAGTCATCTATTCTTGGAACAATCCCTTGTAGAAAGAGATGTAGGGTAAAGTTACACTCCCTCATGAAAGGAAGAAATGATAGAAGTCCTTGACTTGCTTTTAAGACCAACTCAAGACAAAAGTCTCTTGATTAGGTAACTATCATATTCCATAAAAATCAGAGCAGTTTGCTTTTATTTATTTTTTTGTTAAGCCAGGATGCTTAAGATGGGCTAATATAAAGTAATAATACTTTGATTTTGTACTGAGCAGCTTTTAAAAAGTGGTTAGTTTAGAGAACCGGGGTAACTCGACTAAACCAGATGAAATTGTATTTCCCCTCTCATCAATACATAGCTGTAAGGAAAAAAATAAAAAATAAAAAGTGGTATCAAAATTGATGAACACATTTTTCTTAACACAGAGAGCATTGAAAATTGCACATACCTTTACAATAAAAGGGGCAATTAGCTTTATTCTTCCCAAACAGAATCCATGAAGCCAGCCCCCAAATAGTCACATCTTCAGCCCAGTTCAAGCGAAGCTACTATTCAGAAGTACTTTATACTGGTCTGATGAAGCTACTTCAGAATTGCAACATCAAGATGCAGACACACAGACACACAGACACAAACACTCACAGAGATATATTCCCTTCCTCTTAAATGAGTTTCTTACCTCAGCTTTTATCTTATTGTCGCCAAAGCATAAATGCTGTAAATAAGCAGCAGCGTTAGATTGTACGGAGGGAAACTGATGCTGTAACATCTGAATAACTTCTGGAAGTTCCGGATCTCGCCATCCAAACTCTCTGTATAGAAAGAAACAAGAAAAGATCCGTCAGTGTTCACGCGGTTGAAATGCCTAACAGCTTAATGTATTAACAGGAAATTGTTTGTGGGTATGGGGGGGATATTACCTCTGGAATGTATATGAAAAGGTAATTACTGCCATTACCACCCCAATTAAAAAAATAATAATGATAGAAAATAGCGTTCATTTTATTAGGATCTCCGAGTTCTATTATTCTAAAATAATAGAAATAGAATGCACTATAGGAAGCCCTGATAAGGATTACGAAAATAAAATACACAAAAAGCACAGCCAATATGCACAGGCATGCCATCTCATTGATGGGGAGCAATACCAATCCAAAGATTAGATTTGTGGGGACGGATGGACGGACAGCTTTCTCACAAGAGAAGATATTGGAGGTTAAGGCCCTGAATGGCCACTTACTGCAGCAAGAAAAGGTATTTTTAGATGCAAATACAAACAGATTCCTATCCTCTCTTGAAGCAGTTGCTATACCCTTAAGTACACAAAATCCTTTAGCCTATTCTATTCAACAGATAGGACCAATGCACTACTTTTAAGGAGACATGAAATTCCTTTCTTTACTTTAGTTTGTTTTATACTATCTCTGCTATTTCCAAACTTTAGAGAGAAAGCCTCCAGCAACATAGCTTCTCTTAGAATTCCAGCAAAATTTATCAACAACATTGTCTGTCTGTCTGTCTGTCTGTCTGTCTGTCTGTCTATCTATCTATCTATCTATCTATCTATCTATCTATCTATCTATCTATCTATCTATCTATCTATCTATCTATCTATCATCTACCTATCATCTCTATCTATCTGTCTGTATAGAATGTATAAATATAACCACAATATTTGCTTTTGTAAATAATTTCTTCACTTCAATCTAGACTGTTGGCAACTAAACACCTCATTACTTCTGAAAAATGAAGAATTTAATTCTCTTTTCTTTTGATGGGTGCATAGTATACTACTAGGAGATAAAATTCATTGCTACGTTCATGCCATTATTTTAACTCAGTTGTAATTATTGCCTGCATTTGCATTTCATGCTAAGCTAAAGACTGATCCTTGGTCACTGATCCAGGATATGCAGCACGCACAAGTGCATACACTTATGTAATCAGTTTTATGATATCCATTTTTATTTCAAAGGAATAAATTTTACTTTATTATTGTTGCATACTGTTGTTTATCTAAGACATTTTAGCTTTGGAACAAGTCTTGGTGCGATGAAGAAATAAAGATTTCCTACTGAAAAAGAATGCTTAGGAAGAAACATGGTTCCCCCCCCCCTTTTGTATAACAAAGTAATATGGTGCATTCTCTCATGTTGTGTCTGTGGTTGGGTGATATATATGTGTGTGTTTTCTTCAGGTCATGTGTCTAGTAGGAAGGGAACTTAAAAGGAGCCAATATTCTGAGTCACTTACTCAACTGCCTTTTCTGTAAAGAGGCAGTAAGGACTTTTTTTTTCTGTATTATTTGTAATCCTGAAAAAAATGGCATATTGCCATTTTATACACAAAAGTAGCAATTGCCCATTGTTCAGTGTTTGTTTAAAACTGTGTCCATCTGCTTAGTAGAAAAAGGAAAAAGTCTTCAAAATGTTGCCACCATCATGAAACACAGCAATCACTCAGGTGTTGGATAAATGCACATTTCATGGCTAATAACGTCCCACCATGTTAATCATTTTATGAACAACCATCCATGGGAATCATTCTGTGGGATGCTTTAACAGGTTCTCAAAATTCTAAATGTGCTAAAAACACTAAATTAAATTGACTCAAAATTAAGGTGACCACCCACAAAAATAGTTTTGTTATATTTTAAGATTATACTCCAGAATATTTCATCATATACAGAGGCAAGATATTTGGAACAAATTAATAATTGCTATTATTATGTGTGCAATTCACAATTATCACTGATTATAGATATTGTTTTTAAACTTTTTATCCTATGACCTAGGATTAAAATTTGATTAAAAATATATTGCTTTATTTTATATTCCGCCCTGTTCCACTGATGTTCTTAATTTATAAAAATCAAGATGTCCTTTATCTATGGCTAATGTAATATTTATAGACGTTACTTTTTAAAAGGTGGAAGCAAATCTTTTCCTTCATTCATAGATCAGTTGAAGGGAAAAAGAATTCTAATAACAGGAATAATTTTGCAAGGATTAATAAATTTGTAAATGATTTTTTTATATAAATCCAAAATGCAGGTGATTTTTTTCAGAATGAAGAGAATACTACATGTTCATTTTTAAAATGGAATTCTATTCCATTCCATTCCATATTCAGTGGCACATATTTCTAGTTGAAGTAATAAAAGTTTTTCTACTTATTCTTATTTTAAACCAAAATGTGGCAACATAGTCAGGATTGGGACTCTCAAATGCAGGATGAGAAAAAGCTAATCTCTGTTCATACAGCTTGAGAAATGCAGAGTACTGTTAGGCGGTGACTTCCAGGTTTTATATTATTTTCTACACCTTTCATCAGGCTTGGAAAAAATGCTGGCATGTGTGAAAATAAACTAACTTACAATAAGCTATGATTATAGACTCAAGAGGTTTTACAACTTTTAACCATAATCAGAGCTATGTATAGCTTAGCATTGTACATGATTCCAGTCATTGTATGGAGGTATGTATGTATCACTGTTGGACCAACAGTGATATTCTATTGTAATAAATTTTGAAAACAAGGCTTTATTGAATTAATTCAGCGAAAACTTATTTATTTTTCTTTGCTTTACTTGCTGTGTTTCCCAGAAAATAAGACAGGGTCTTATTTTCTTTCGACCCCTGAAATAAGTGCTTGGCCTTATTTTCGGGGTGGTCTTATTATTTCTGCAGTGCAGGAGGCGGCGAGCGTGATCACTACATGGTGTTGCAATATTTTTGGGGAAGGTTTATGTTTGGGGAAGGGCTTATTTTAGTGCATGCGCTAATAAGCCTGACTGGACTTATTATCTGGGAAGGTCTTATTTTTGGGGAAACAGGGTAAATGTCTACAACTGCAACATATTAATAATGCATTCCAGCATGATCTACATTTACAACTGTTTTCATGACAATCTGCAACATTTCAAAGTCTTAAAACCTAATGTACATTGATAAAAGATATGGTTGACTTTACAGAATGTTTTTGGGTCCCCCCCCCCCATTACATTACTACTTTCTTCCTCAAAATGAGAATAAATATTTAAATAAATTCCCCACTTGAATTCAAACCTTAAAACACAAATTCTTCTAGAAGAGCATCATTACAGAAATACCCTGATAGTATTTTCCCACCAATATACAAGAGTTTGACAATTTTCCCAATATACTATTTAGAACACTGATTGTTTGCACATGGGAAAAATGAAAAACAAATGGATATAAACTAGCCACTTAATAAGAATATATCTGCTTTGCAAGATTGTTTGACAATAATGATCAGACTGTGCATTAATTTAAATCAGTACAGTTTTAACCAGGATAAATCTATTACATTCTCAACAGCATCTGTTAAAAGCAAGTAAACACAGCACAGTATATAATAGGACAAGGGTCCCCAACTCCCGGTTTGTGGCATACCAGCAACTGGGCTGTGCAACAAGCAAAGCCCCATGCATGGAATGCAGGCAGTGTACAAAACGGTTCACCGACAAATGCGTGCCGACGAAACCACGGCGAGAAAATCGTGAGGTCAAAATCACGCCGACAAAAGCGCGCCTTCAACAAACAACTAATAACAACCTAATAACCCTAACCCTGAACCTAACCCTAACCCTTACCTTAACTTAAATCACGCTTTTGTGGGTGCGGTTTGGTTGGCGCGTTGTTGTGGGCGCGTTTATGACGTCACAGGTTTTTCACCATGGTTTTGTCGGTGCGCTTTTGTCATGCGCACATTTGTCGGGTCACGTACAAAACCACACCCCCTTGGATCTGTGGAAAAGCCTTTCTCCAGGAAACTGGTCACTGGTGCTCAAAAGGTTGGGGCCACTATTATAGGTAACAATTGCTCTAGTTGTGCAATTAGTCCATATTATTTCAGAAACCTAAAATAGTATAAATTGTTTTTGGCTTCCTTGAAAACCAATTACATTTCTTCATTTTGCATACTTGAATACCGTGGTGGTACAGTGGTTAGACTGCAGCACTGCAAGCAACTTCTGCTGATTGCAATTGAGCAGTTCAATTCTCATTGACTCAAGGTTGATTCAGCCTTTCAGCCTTCTGAGGTGGGTAAAATGATGACCCAGATTATTCGGGGCAATATGCGGACACCATAAATCGCTCAGAGAGAGCTGTAAAGCACTGCAAAGCAATAAATACCCTGTTTCCCTGCAGACTTCCCCAGATAATGTCCAATCGGGCTTTTGAGCGCATGTGCTAAAATAAGCCCTCCCCTGAAAATAAGGCATCCCCCAAAATATTGCAACACAGCAGCAGCCATGAGGTGATCATGCTCCTGCACCTCAAAAATAATAAGACCTCCCCAAAAAGAAGGCCAAGCGCTTATTTCAGGGGTCAAAAGAAAATAAGACCCTGTCTTATTTTCAGGGAAACACGGTAAGTCTAAGTGCTATTGCTATTGCTATCTATAAACTTCACAGACATTATTTAGAACTAATAGCAAGAGCATACATATTTTGACATGAAAATGAATGCATCCCAATTCTTCCCTTCTTCAGTCTCACAAAACATATTCTTGCCCACTTCAATTTGTGTGCCATCCAAGACAATAGACACTAGGCAACTGATACTTGGGAGGCAGATCAAGATTTATGGGCAGCTGGTTAGAGAGATTTTCTCTATTCGGGTTATATGGGGAAAGCTGCAGAAGGGAGGCCAAACCAGCCCCCAATTTTTTTATATGCAATTGCTATCATGTTGGTGTTTTTTGGACCTGATTCTATTTTTATTTTATTGATACTTCATTTATCTATACTTGCTTGTCACAGGACAATAAAAAAAAATCAACCTCCCTATTAGCAATAGAAAATTAATGAAAAGTAATATATAGATATAAGATGGGGAATATCTAATTTGGTCATGTCTGAAAAACTTTCAGCACCAAAGTGAAGATAAGCTAAAAAGGTGAAACACATTTTGAAAAGACGCTCATCCTGTATAATACCACTGGATTTTTCATTGGCCTGACCACACTTTTTCATTACTTAAAATGTACTAATTTGTAATATGTTTATATTCTGTGAACCTTCACAGTTTGTCTCTGCATCAAAGTAGCATTTAAGTATTAGATCCAGTTATTGGACTGTATTTTACAAAAAAGAAACCTGAATAGGTATAAACCTGAATAGGTATAAACCTGAATAGGTATAATGAAAGGCAACAAGAATAGCAATAGCAGTTAGATTTATAAACCGCTTCATAGGGCTTTCAGCCCTCTCTAAGTGGTTTACAGAGTCAGCATATTGCCCCCAACAATCCGGGTCCTCATTTTACCCACCTCGGAAGGATGGAAGGCTGAGTCAACCCTGAGCCGATGAGATTTGAACTGCAGAACTGCAGTCAGCTGAAGTAGCCTGCAGTGCTGCATTTAACCACTGCGCCACCTCGGATCAAGGCAACTAGACACTAAAATTTATCATGGCATAAAAGGGGAAATGGACATGTTTAGTGAGGGAGCATTTGTTTAATTTTTTTTTAAAAAAAAAGATAATCTGGAATATGTGGCAGCAATAATGTTACACATCTTTAAAACAGTCATGTCTTTTTTTCAGGCTTCTACAGGAACCCCTTTCCCTCTTGGAATGTCAGAGAAAATCCTAATGTTTGCCTTAATTTTGAGTCTGAAGACCCTTAAGCGGGCCAGTGATTACTGCTGCTGTGTTTATGGCTGGTGAGGCACTGACACAATTTTTTTTAGACTTGTGGACTTCAACTCCCAGAATTCCACAGCCAGGCATGCTCAGTTCCGATTTAAAGCGACAGCATTTGCTTTTCTCCTTTGCGAAATAAGTTTCCTTCTTTCTTTTTCTTTTTCTTCTCCCTTCCCCTCCTTCCTCCCTCTCCCCCTCCCTCCCCCCTCTCAAACACACACACACAGACACACAGAGACACACACACCCTTGCTTAACTCTGCTCGAGTGATCATAAACCGCCTAAAGTCAGACTAGATGAGGCATGTCGTTCTCCTGCCGCCTCCTGTAGAGGGCGCTTTTTAGAGGCTTTTTTAAACAGTTAAGCACTAAGCAGAGTCATCCATTGTGACTCTGGCAGCAACTAGCTCAGCCTGACCTCAGTTCTTGCCTTTTTCCTTTTACATTTTTTTTTTCTTTTCATGATGAGAGTGGTGAGGCTCTGCCTCCCCTGCCTGCACGTCACTGAAGCGGGCTAAGTGTTAACATGTTCTGGTAAACTTTATAATTTATTTCTGCACCAAGACACAGGTTAGGTTATCACATTATGCATCTGATATGAACCAATTTTTATGATTTTGGCACCATGGTCATGTGCGAACCCAAACAACTTGACTATATTCAGCAAACAATGGTTTGGCTAGCCCCATCTTGTGGCTACCTTGTGTCAGTTTCTCAATCCTATTTTAATTTTAACCTAGATGACATGCCTACCAAAAGAAAGTTGATTGATATCTGAATACCAGGAGAGGCTGAGAATTTCATTCTAAAGTACTGAAATGATTAATGTGAAAATTTGCAACTGAATCTTAGCCTAGCAAACACGTCATGTGCCTATTTAGATTTTGGCAAGGTAGCGTAAGATATTCAAAAGAAAGATTAAACATCAATAAAGCGCACTAAGAGCTTTTGCCCCTACATCAGAAAAAATTAGCCATTATTTATTGCTTGTTGTGCTACAGAAGATCATTTGTCTTCATTTGCAGATTTGCGTCATTTTCTGTTGGGAAAAAAGGTGTTGCAAACAAATTCATGAGTGCTGAGTGGAGAATACAGACACTGTTATATATCTCACCATTGGCACTGTTTCACCATGAGATTCTGGACAGTGTGACAAATATCCCTTAGTTATAGCAAATTTAACTAGCCATAGTTTTACAATAGGATGCTCATATATTAATCAAGCAGTTTGTATTTGTATTTTATTATTTGTATGCCGCCCTTCTCCGGGAGGACTCAGGGCAGCAAACAATTCAAAGGGGGAAAAAAAGGGGAACATAAAAAGACAAAATACAAATAATAAAAGTAAACAACAGTCGCACAACCATACAAGTCGAGAGGGGAGGGAACTCATCACCCCCAGGCCTGCCGGCAAAGCCAGGTTTTGACGGCTTTTCGGAAGGCCTGGAGAGAGGGGAGGGTCCGAATCCCTGCGGGGAGTTCATTCCAGAGGGCCGGAGCTGCCACAGAGAAGGCCCTCCCCCGGGTAATAGCCAGGTGGCATTGGCTGGTAGACGGCACCCGGAGGAGGCCAACCCTGTGAGATCTAATGGGTCTGTGGGAGGTAATTGGCAGCAGGCGGTCTCTCAAGTACCCAGATCCAATACCAGTTAAAGTATAGAAGCTCTGCAATTCTATTCACTTTTGTTCAGAAACTTTTCTTGCACAACAAAATTTCTATAGGAACCATTTAATAAAAATGGCACCAGTCATTTAAAAGAAAAAGCAAAATTTTGAAGCTGATGTTGTGATTATAGTTTATCGTGCCCTTAGTGTTCTTCTTTCATTGTTTTTCATCAATTTGTTTCCTTGCCAAATGAGGCAATGAAATCCATTTAATTCAGCACTGTTTCCAATCATGGCCAACCAGATGTTTTTGAAAAGCCAAAAATAAAAAAAAATGAAGATAGGAACTATTCCATTTTACCCTCCAGTATGAACAAAGATATATTCTCTCTAAACATTTAACAAAGCTGTGATGAGTCATTCCCAGGGAGATGATACTGTACTTATGAGTAGCTAAGACAGTGAATTGAACAATAAGATTCTTTTGCTTTCTGTGGATTCACGAAATATTTATCCTTATTTATTTACAAACAATTTGCTTCAAGAGGTTTTCAAAGCTTAAATAGACACGGTTGGCTTTTTAACTGTCACAAATCAAGAAAAGGCAATTAATCAAACCGGAAGGAAAATAATTGGCACAGAATAAGGAACAATAGTATATGGATTAACAGCTTAAATCAGTGTTTCTTTTCACAGCATTTTAAAAAATCTAATTTCAGATGAAAAGGCTGAAACGTGTGGGCCTTTTAATCCCCAGTGAAAAATGAAACTAGGCTCAATATCTGACAGAGTTAGATTAATATTTGGATTCTTTAGTTCAGTCCTTTTAATTTGCTTTGCCAGAAGACAGTCATGGTATATTTTAAGCCCACAAAAATCTTAATAAAATGTAAGCAATCTTGATAAGCTACTACCTTTTTTAAATGGATGCACTTTGCACCAGATCATGGAAAGATAGTGGCTCTTACTACCAAACTACAATCGATCTATTATCAATACACAAAGTAAATTCTAATTTGTTCTGTTTTAAGTAGATGGCAAATCATATTGTAACTCTGAAGTTTTAAAATATAAAACTCTTAAAAATAATTTTAGTAATTATTACAAGTGCAGCTGTTTAGCAACGTATCCATTCTATAAAAGCCAGATGATGCAACACCCCCCCCCAAATAAACAAACAAAGAACCACTAAGCTAAAATGCCCACTATTTGCCAGGTTTGTGATTGTTTTGAACATGATTCTGCAGACACATTTTAGATCTTGTACAAGCACACCTCTCTGCTTTCAATGCAAGAAGCCTGTGCTTTTTCAGGCTTCCAGAAGAGCTTAAAAAGTGCAACTATTTAGGAACTAATTCATTAAAATAATTCTTAAGTTAGTTGTAACTTTTTTCAAGTTCACATAGAAGCCACAAAAAATGGGTTGTATTAATAGCGGGTTTAAAGCATTACTGAATCATGTTTGACAGATCTCTGTTCAAGCTGTATGGCCAACCTGGTGACCCCCCCCCCCCAGATGTCTTATATTTTATATCCCATCACTTAAGCTGACTGCCAGTGAAAGAAATTGCCATCTAGCATATCTGAAGGTTACACTGAAAGAGAAGAATTTTTTTTTCTCTTTTGTATTGAAACCCCTTTACCTTGTCAACATTGGGAAAGTGATAATTTAAGATGGGAATCAAAAACATAACACAGAAAAAAAAGAACCACATATCTTGTAATAGCATAATGCACTTCATCCCTTATCTTTGCAGGATTTCAGCTTTATCCTCACAAAATAGGTCAAGGATGAGGAAAGACGAGAGGGATGAACATGATTAAACTTTGCAGCACTGGATGCATTTCCCACACTGGGATTGTATAACTGGAGACCTCCTAGGTCATCTCCACTAATAGAAGCTTTGGTTTTCTTTCCTTTAATGATTTGGTAGGAGACTAGTATAGATCTATTTCAAGCTATTTAGCTCTCATCAGCTAGCCATACCCTTACTGGGATTTGAAGCTGGGCTATATTACATACTAGGCAGACATCTTAGCCATTAGGCCACAGGCTCTAATTTTATCAGCACAAATACAACAACATAGATAGATAGATATAGATATAGATAGATAGATAGAGATAGATATCTCCTCCTGTTTTGATATTCATCTCCTGCTGAATTAATATAAGTTTCTTTGTTATCCATTGTGTAAAATATGCACTAAGAAATGTGGAAAATCTAAGACCCAGATAGATGTGTTGGGCTAAAATAGTTAAAAACACATATACAGTTGCCTGGGTTCTCTGAGATAAATTGCTTGTAACATGTATCTCTCTTGTGGAAAGCAAAAGAAAGACATAAAAACTATGAACTCACAGCATACTGTTAAAAAAAAACTTTTGCAGGAAATTTAAAACGCTTAGATAGGACGGCAAAAATCCCATAAGCCGTATTATTCTGAATGAAATCCTTCAAGTGATATAAAAAAGTTTGAAAAATTAGCCCTAATTATCTCATTTTATCTTATGATATGCTGCTCAGAGCATTACTACTTTGT